>NC_136262.1:100272919-100502919 GCF_964187855.1 Myxine glutinosa | reverse complement strand
GCAAAGGATTGTTCGAATGGTCGAGAAAGCACCTCGATCACCTGCCAAACAGATTCAAGCTGACCTTCAGACACAAGGTATGACAGTTTCAACTCGCACCATCTGTCGCCAATTCAGTTAAAGGGGGTTCTATGGTAGGAGACCCAAGGAGGACCCCACTGCTGAGAGAGAGAGACAGACATACGAAAGCCCGACTGTAGTTTGGCAAAACACACCTGAATCCTTCTGCGAGAATGTCCTGTGGACAGATGAGACCAAATTAGAACTTTTTTTGTAAAGCACATCATCTCTATGTTTACAGAAAACAAAATGAAGCCTTCAAAGAAAAGAACACCTTCCCTACAGTCAAGCATGGAGGAGGTTCAGTGATATTTTGGGGTTGCTGTGATGCCTCTGGCACTGGGTACCTTGAATGTGTGCATGGCATCATGAAATCAGGAGATTACCGAGGCATTTTGGAGCGCAATGTTCAACCCAGTGTCAGAAAGCTGGATCTCTGTCGAAGATCATGGGTCTTGTAGCAGGACAAAGACCACAAAAATGGATGAAGCTGATTGTGAGGGCCTTTCACTCACTCACCGCAGGCAGGTAGGTGGTCTTTCCTTCTTCTATCGACTCCTATCCGGCATAGCTCCCCCAGGTCTATCTGTGCGCTGTCCCCTAAATATTCCTACAGGTCGCACAAGATTTTCCAGCAACCATTTTCTGGTAAAATTGCCAAAATCAAGATTCTGCTCACCTTCACTCTTTCATTCCTCTTTACCCCCACCTCTGGAACAAACTCGCTCACCCTCTTCAATCCCACTCCTCCCTCCAGGTCTTTAAAACAGCTGTTCACCACCATCTCTTATTTTTCCCCATCCAAACCCTTGATCTTTTCTACCCCCGTTAATTCACCCCAGATCCACTTTTTTGATATACCAACTTCTTTGCTGGAAGTCCTAGCAGTGTCCATGTGTTTTATACCTCTCCCACCCCCCCCCCCCCCCCACTTCCCATGCCTCCTCCCCCCAAGCCCTCTCCTTCCCACAGATCTCCCGATGTCCCTGTTCTCTGCTGTTGTATTTGTGTGCTTCCCTCTCTCTCCCCATCTTGTCTCCCGCTCCCTTTTGTTGTATGTTTTGTATGTCCGTTTATTTTTATTTTTTTTTCTTGTTTGTTTTGTGATTAATGTTAGCTCCGACACGAACCTCGATCTTGTATACAAAAACAACTCAGGACAATAACCCCAAAAAACACTTTAAAAAGCACCCAGGAATGGTAAAAAAAACAAAAAACGCTGGACTGTTCTGAAGTGGCCAGCAATGAGTCCAGATCTAAATCCCATTGAACACCTGTGGGGAGATCTGAAAACAGCAGTTGGGAGAACGCACCCTTCAAATCTGGGAAAACTGGAGCAGATTGCAGTGGGCCAAACTGCCAGTAGAGAGGTGTAGGGAGCTCATTCATGGCTATAGGAAGCGCTTGACTACAGTTATTTTGTCCAAAGGTTGTGGTACCAAATATTAAGTCTAGGGTGTCAATAATTTGGTCAATGCCATTTCTTTTTATTTTCTGATTTAAAAGAATCTATTAATTTCTGAATCAAAAACAATGGTTATGTACAAGATACAGTATATGCCCAGGGTATATGTCGTCATTGCCAGAACCGCCCACAGGTAACAACTCAAGGTAAATGCACGACCTCTGCACCATCCTCACGGACTATTTTTAGACATGTCTATTTTTAAAAAAAATTCTGCAAATACTGGTAAGGTAGTTATAGCAACACACTCACCTTTGACCTCCTCAGTCATTGTATTACCTGTGTGAAGGCAATCTAATCAGGTGTTTTGCAGCTAGTTTATTGGATCACAAAAGACAACACAGTTCAGAGGTCACTTGTAATCAACAGGCCCTCTGAAATATTACATTGTTCAGAGGACTAGTTGTTGTTGTTGTATAGCCCCACACAGTTCTCTTGACCAAGCCGATGGGCCGATCTTGACGCGATCTTGACGCGATCAAGGCCGATGGGCCGATCTTGACTTGACGTGATCAAGCCGATCTTGACGCGGCATCGGCAAAGCTGATCGATCTCGCAGGAGCCACCCAGAGATCCCCCACATGCTGGATGGTGTACCCACCTTCACGAAGAAAGAGAGAGAGAGAGAGAGAGAGAGAGAGACAAGAGGGAAAGGGCCGTTCCATGGGGACCAATCGGCACTCTGATCATGACCGCGCCGTTGTGACCGCGCTGCTGTGACTGCGCTGCTGTGACCGCGCTGCTGTGACAAATCGAGCATGGAAGAATGGGGAAGATTTGGCCGCTGACTTGTGTTGGGGGTACAACCACCACGAAGAAGCATCCCCGATAGATGTTCAGAGGACTAGATGTCCTGCTTGCAGGGAGGCATAAATGATCCTACACAATTTGTAAGCATGATTCGGGCTTTGGGATGAAGAACCCTACAACACATTTTCTGCCTGTAGGTCACAGCACCAGTCTAATTGCACCATCTCATTAGGATACATCCTTGTTTGCAAGTGCTTTGAGCTGTATGCCAATCAAAAAGCATTAATAAGCCTTTGTCATGAAAGCAAGCTTCCCTGTTGCTATGCAGACTTGCGTGGATATTGTCAGTTCCATAGCCGATGAAGACCAGGCTTGGGCAGATAGCCAAATGTTGCTTTACTCAGAGGGGTATTTCGAAATTCGGCGGGATTGTCTCTGGCATGCACAGGAAAAGTCCGAAGCCTTTTCTAATCGGACGGCTGCCACAGGGTTTATTACTCGACCCACAAACACAAATACGAGACAGCAAAATCACACAAATTAATTGTTAATGTTGGTGAGGTGAGGTAAAACTAAATTCTAACTGAGGGACCTTCCAAATGGACACAGAGACACGACAAGGGAAGACAAATAAAGGAAAATGCGTTTGTGTGGTGCGTTGGCCGGTACTCAGCCTGATGTCCCCAAACGGCCCTTGAAAGCCGGGTGGTCACGCGTTGGCGCGAAGTCACGTCCACAGCCAGCCGCCGGTGCAAGGCAAGCAGGCAAGAGCATCTCCCTCGGTCTGCACGGTTTTTCGACGTTCCACCAAAGCTCCGCACTCTCTCCACCAGTGGACACGGCACGAAGCACAGCCGTTCTCTAGTGGGACCACAACAAAGATAGAGAGAGGAAAATGTGACTTCCTGGTCTGACTGCCAGTTCGAGAGAGATAGATAGAGATAGAGATAGAGAGAGACTTTTGACTTTCGAGGTCCTTTTATTACAAAAATATATAGGTGTGTACGTACAATTTACAAATCAAAAATCCCAACAAAACAGGAGAGAATAAGAAAGCAAGGAAACAACGTGTATCACAATTAATCATTTAATTTTTACAAAAACATAAAATAAAGCAATACTACCAAAAATATATAAAGACTTGATTATTTCAGAAAGAGATAATACCAACTCATTTTGGCAAACTTCACAAAAAATTTCTAAACACCATTTTTCCACAAACACATCAAGTTCAGACAAGGTCTTGGAAAAATTAAATTCAAGTTTTACCCTTGCAGAAACTTGCGCAGTGAAAAACATCATGAGGTTGCATTGGTGAAGCGGTTTACCGTTACGCTTCTCCTTTCTTGACAAGTATGTAGCAGGTTTTGCTGTTGCTACAAAAAAACACAACAGTTCATATCTTTGGTCTTATGTACATTTATTTATGAACCCAAAAATAAAGGAGCGAAAAGTAAATCTGAAATTCAATTTGTGTGACACAAAGTTCAGCCAGTTAAATAATGGAAAAAGTCTTTCACAGCCAATAAAAAAAATGAAATACATCCTCATTTACAGAGCAAAAGGGGCAGCATATCCTAGCATGCAGATATTGGGGCAAAATTCCTCACATATGTGTTGCATGGGATGATCCAGTGGGCAATGCACCACTGGAGATCCCCTGTTCTTTTGGTGATTTGCTTACAATACATCGCTTCCCATACAGGTTCAGTGGATTGCCCGGCAGGGAGTAGTCTCTTCCAGTGTGCTACTCCGTTTAATGGAGAAACACCAAGAATTAGGGACACGCAACACCTATACAGGCTCTTGCTGCTTGCAGCTTGCAATTCATTTGTCCCTGTGCTAACAGGTGGAAGTTCTCTGGGCGAGCAGTCAAAAATCAGTTTCGGGAAATATGACTCATCAGGATGTCCATGTGTATTCTGAGTCCATAATAACCGTAGCTGATGACCTTTTTGTACGACTTTCCTCAATATTAAGCCGATTGTCCTCTTGGACCGAATCCCTGTCATATTTGAAATTTCTTCCACAGTCTTCCACCCTACACCAGAATTTGGCCGTAGGTGCCATACTTTGTTCATGCCTGCATCAATGAAGCGTTGGCACAAATCACGGATCTTGAATACATCAGGGAAGAGAGGGTTGAAAAACAGTGGTTCAACTTCGAACATCCCTGGGGAGTATGTGTCCTCTTTGCGACTCACTGCAAGACCTTTCCAGGCATTGAGAAGGCTCTGGTAGAATATAGGGAGCGTTGCTGTATCCACATCCTTGAGGTGGGTCAGGAATACTTCACGACCATAGCCAAGTCTGCCCGCCTGTTGCAAAATATGACAGGCCAATGGGTAGTTTGGCAAGTGCTCAACATACAGAAGGCACTGAATAGAGCACAAGCGAAAGGCCATGAGGCGGGATTTCACGTGAACAAGGCCTTGGCCTCCTTCAGATGAAGTATGGCATATTACGTTTGGCCGCAGCCAATGATGGCTCCCCCAAAAAAGTCCACAAGTTTGGCCTGGATCATTCTAAGCAGCACTTCCGGTGGTTGTAGACAAATAAAACGATGCCATAAGTTGCAGCAACCAAGTTATTGGCAACTAATACATGGCTGTTAAATGAAAGGTGCGGTAGGGCTCTTTTCCACAGGTTCAGACTCCTCTCCATTTCTCCAATCAAGCCTTCCCAATTCTTTTCCATAAATTGTGTGGAACCGAGGAACACCCCAAGGTAGTCGATACCAACTGCCCTCCATTCTAAGCTTCTGGAAGGGGAGGGAGATGTGTCGAGACAGGGAGGCAACTATTATGGTAAGGCACCCAGACCCAAATAGCTTTGCTTTTCCTCCAATTAACTTTCAGGGAAGAAGCCTGGAAAAAGGTTCTCAAGGATTTAACAAGAGCATCAATATCTTGGTTGCTTCTGATTATGACGCACACATCATCTGCATACGCTGATATAGTCAGTGGTGGACTCCTTGGGAAACACGTCAGGCCAGATATATTCTCCCTGAGCGTACAAAGTAATGGTTCCATTGCTAATGCAAAAAGCAATCCTGAGACTGGGCAACCCTGCCGTACCCCTCTCTGAACCTGCATGGGGGAAACGAGTTCATTGCTTACCTTAATTACACGAGAGATGTCAGTGTACAATAGAGATATGAAGGCTCTGAAATTAACCCCACAGCCACATGCTTCCAGAACACGCCACAAAAAAACATGATCAATGCTGTCAAAGGCTTTTTCAAGGTCTAGAAACATTATTCCAAACTAATTTTGATCGTGGTGAGTGTCCATTAAATCCCGAACTAAAAAAATGTTGTCATAAATGGATCGACTGGGGATGCAGAATGTCTGATCGGGTAGGACCAGGTCACCAATGACTTTCTTCAGACGATTTGCCATCGCTTTTGAAAACAGTTTGTAGTCGGTGCACAATACTGAAACTGGTCTCCAATTCTCCATCTGCCGGAGATCTCCTGACTTTGGGAGGAGACTCACCACTGCTCTCCTTAGGCTTAATTGCATTGCACCAGTTCGCAGGGATTCTTGGATTACATTTACGGGTTCTGGACCTAAAAGGCTCCAAACTTCCAAGTAAAACTCAGCTGGTAGGCCATCAATTCCTGGAGCTTTTCCAGATTCCATTTCAGCCAGAGCACATTCTAATTCAGGAAGGGTTAACGGCACATCCAGCTCCAGACGTTGAGTCTCAGTCAGGGATGGGAGATGGGAGGTAAAGAGTTTCATCTTATCCTCACAAACATCTTTTTTTGCAAACAGTTCTGAATAGTACTTTCTAATGGTATTTTTTACCCCATCAGAATTTGCAATTACATTTTCACTGGGGTCCATAACTGATAAAATAAGCCGAGCTGGCTTTGTTTCGCATTCGAGGTGAAAAAAGGATTTGCTAGGGCTATCTGATACTTTAATATTTTTTATTCTTAATCTAACTAATAATCCTGCAGCTTTCTCCTGCAATAGTTCTCCAAGTTGGGTCTTTCTTTCAAGGAGTAACTTATAGTTTGCCGCATTCTCTTGTTTCGCCAGTTTGTTCTCCAGTTTTAGAATTTCAGTTTCTAACCGAGTCAATGTGACTCGACTTTCATGAGTGACATATGAATTAAACTGTTGACAAAACAGCCTTATATGGGTTTTCATATTGTCCCACCACAGGTTAATGGAAGCAAAACAGGGCTTTTTTTTCAACTACTGCTATCCATAGATTGCAAAAGGTTTCCTTAAAAAAGGTATCATCCAAAAGCCGAGTGTTAAATTTCCAATAGGCACTAGTATGTGTAAAATGAGGAAAGGATAGGCCCATAGTGACCATGTGGTGGTCGGAGAAGATAGACGGGATAATATTTGAGAAGGTTATCATATTCCTAAAACGTGGGGGTGATGTACCATCTGTCAAGCCTCGCTAAGGACACTTGACCATTGGAACATCGACACCATGTGTACTGTTGGTCATTTTGGTGTATCAAGTGCCATACATCAAGAAAACCCACGACGGAAAGGAAATGGGAGAGGTCACCATGGACTTCGGGATGTGGTTCTGGTGAGTTCCTGTCCAATTTGGGCTCAAACGTGCAATTAGAATCACCCCCATGCATATGCACTGATTGAGGTCTAACAATGTTAATTGGTTTACCACGACAGTAAAGAAAGTTTTACGGTCAGTACTTTCACTCGGTGCATATACATTAAAAATAACAATTTTTAGGTTATTAATCACCAGTTCCAGGGAAGCAAACCGGCCCTTTATCACCTCCTGAAAGAGGCAAGAGTCAGGTACAAGTCCTGGTTTTAACAAGAACCCAACTCCAGCAGATACAGATGACATGTTACTGAAGAAGCATTTACCTTTAAAAATGCTGCTCCAGTCATGTTCAACCTTCTCAATGATATGAGTTTCCTGCAGTAAGATCACATCAACTTGTTTCCGTTTGGATAAACTATTTACTTGGATCTGGCAGAAGTTACTCGCCCCACCACCATTTATATTAAGAGTTGCAAGAGTGAATGTCCCTCATATTTGTTTGTGAATTTTGTCTGACGCTGAGAAAACTCAAACTTTGCCTTTGTTATTATTTTCTTTAGTCGATGAAACTGTGATTTTGTGAGGTTTAGTTACTAAGATTTTTTTAGGACCAGTTTTGCAGCCTGAATAAAGGAAGCCAAGATGGGGAAATGATCAAAAATGACAACATTCCGTTGTCTGTACGGTTCGTGGAGAAACGAGAGAACAAGATGAGGAGGGACTTGGGGCTGATCTACCATTGATTGTGATACAACCGTCACATCCACCTCCTCTTCTGATTCCGATAAGTCAGACCTGCCCCAAAGGGGTCTGGGTCAGTACCCTCAGCCATTCCTGTTTTATAAACAAGTATGCCAGCGACTGGGGGGTCTCCAGAGTGCTGGGTTTGGGCAACATCGGCAGACTGACTACGACTTTCCTCAAATGGAGTCAAATCACTGTTTCCACACTCCTGTGGATTTGGGTTTACATCCTCATTTGCTAAAAGGGCATAATTATGTTGGACCATAATTTGATCACCTTCATGTGGTCGGATCAATGACGTATCATTCACTGACTCACTGTAAGCCATATTTACCTCATCACCCTCATCCGTGCGGGTAATGGAAGCACTTTGTTGTACCATTTGAATCTCGTTACACGTCTCCAGGTGTTCCGTTTCATTTATTTGGTCCACGTTTTGCACTGAGATTTCAGGAGAATCCTGAAGAGTTTCTGCACGGAAGGTCTGCACATCGAGCACAACCTTTTTAACAGCACCTGGTGTTAACGACTCATCAGGTGCTCTTCGTTTACTAGTCATCAACTTAGACTCAGTTTCCATAGCAACGCTTTGCCGAGGAGGAATAACATTGGCGATTGAGCTGCTGGTTTCACCCTCATTGGGAACAATAAGCCGTGAATTAACGTTTACCTCCTCCTCATTGGGAATGTTAGTTTGTGGCATACCGGTAACCTCCTCCTCGTTGGGAATGTTAATTTGAGTACAGGTATCCTCCTTCTCATTGGGAATGTTAATTTGAGTACAGGTATCCTCCTTCTCATTGGGAATGTTAATTTGAGTACCGGTAACCTCCTCCTCGTTGGGAATATTAATTTGAGTACCGGTATCCTCCTCCTCATTGGGAATGTTAATTTGAGTACAGGTATCCTCCTTCTCATTGGTAATGTTAATTTGAGTACCGGTAACCTCCTCCTCGTTGGGAATATTAATTTGAGTACCGGTAACCTCCTCCTCGTTGGGAATGTTAATTTGAGTACAGGTATCCTCCTTCTCATTGGTAATGTTAATTTGAGTACCGGTAACCTCCTCCTCATTGGGAATATTAATTTGAGTACAGGTAACCTCCTCCTCGTTGGGAATATTAATTTGAGTACCGGTAACCTCCTCCTCGTTGGGAATATTAATTTGAGTACTGGTAACCTCCTCCTCGTTGGGAATGTTAAATCGAGTACAGGTATCCTCCTTCTCATTGGGAATGTTAATTTGAGTACCGGTATCCTCCTCCTCATTGGGAATGTTAATTTGAGTACCGGTATCCTCCTCCTCATTGGGAATGTTAATTTGAGTACCGGTATCCTCCTTCTCATTGGGAATATTAATTTGACTACCGGTATCCTCCTCCTCATTGGGAATGTTAGATTGTGGCGTACCGGTAATCTCCTCCTCGTTGGGAATGTTAATTTGAATACCAGTAACCTCCTCCTCGTTGGGAATATTAATTTGAGTACCGGTATCCTCCTTCTCATTGGGAATGTTAATTTGAGTACAGGTATCCTCTTCCTCATCGGGAATGTTAATTTGAGTACCGGTAACCTCCTACTCATTGGGAATATTAATTTGAGTACAGGTAGCCTCCTCCTCATTGGTAATATTAGATTGTGGCATACCGGTAACCTCCTCCTCATTGGGAATGTTAATTTGAGTACCGGTAACCTCCTCCTCGTTGGGAATATTAATTTGAGTACCGGTATCCTCCTCCTCATTGGAAATGTTAGATTGTGGCGTAACGGTAACCTCCTCCTCGTTGGGAATGTTAATTTGAATACCAGTAACCTCCCTCCTCGTTGGGAATATTAATTTGAGTACCGGTAGCCTCCTTCTCATTGGGAATGTTAATTTGAGTACAGCTATCCTCCTCCTCATCGGGAATGTTAATTTGAGTACCGGTAACCTCCTCCTCGTTGGGAATGTTAATTTGAGTACCGGTAACCTCCTCCTCTTTGGGAATATTAATTTGAGTACCGTTAATCTCCTCCTCATTGGGAATGTTAATTTGAGTACCGTTAACCTCCTCCTCGTTGGGAATGTTAATTTGAGTACCGGTAACCTACTCCTCGTTGGGAATGTTAATTTGAGTACCTGTAACCTCCTCCTCGTTGGGAATATTAATTTGCGTACCGTTAACCTCCTCCTCGTTGGGAATGTTAATTTGAGTACCGGTAACCTACTCCTCGTTGGGAATGTTAATTTGAGTACCAGTAACCTCCTCCTCGTTGGGAATATTAATTTGAGTACCGGTATCCTCCTTCTCATTGGGAATGTTAATTTGAGTACAGGTATCCTCTTCCTCATCGGGAATGTTAATTTGAGTACCGGTAACCTCCTACTCATTGGGAATATTAATTTGAGTACAGGTAGCCTCCTCCTCATTGGTAATATTAGATTGTGGCATACCGGTAACCTCCTCCTCATTGGGAATGTTAATTTGAGTACCGGTAACCTCCTCCTCGTTGGGAATATTAATTTGAGTACCGGTATCCTCCTCCTCATTGGAAATGTTAGATTGTGGCGTAACGGTAACCTCCTCCTCGTTGGGAATGTTAATTTGAATACCAGTAACCTCCCTCCTCGTTGGGAATATTAATTTGAGTACCGGTAGCCTCCTTCTCATTGGGAATGTTAATTTGAGTACAGCTATCCTCCTCCTCATCGGGAATGTTAATTTGAGTACCGGTAACCTCCTCCTCGTTGGGAATGTTAATTTGAGTACCGGTAACCTCCTCCTCTTTGGGAATATTAATTTGAGTACCGTTAATCTCCTCCTCATTGGGAATGTTAATTTGAGTACCGTTAACCTCCTCCTCGTTGGGAATGTTAATTTGAGTACCGGTAACCTACTCCTCGTTGGGAATGTTAATTTGAGTACCTGTAACCTCCTCCTCGGGAATATTAATTTGAGTACCGTTAACCTCCTCCTCGTTGGGAATGTTAATTTGAGTACCGGTAACCTACTCCTCGTTGGGAATGTTAATTTGAGTACCTGTAACCTCCTCCTCGTTGGGAATGTTAATTTGAGTACCGGTAACCTCCTCCTCTTTGGGAATATTAATTTGAGTACCGTTAATCTCCTCCTCATTGGGAATGTTAATTTGAGTACCGGTAACCTCCTCCTCTTTGGGAATATTAATTTGAGTACCGTTAATCTCCTCCTCATTGGGAATGTTAATTTGAGTACCGTTAACCTCCTCCTCGTTGGGAATGTTAATTTGAGTACCGGTAACCTACTACTCGTTGGGAATGTTAATTTGAGTACCTGTAATCTCCTCCTCATTGGGAATGTTAATTTGAGTACCGTTAACCTCCTCCTCGTTGGGAATGTTAATTTGAGTACCGGTAACCTACTCCTCGTTGGGAATGTTAATTTGAGTACCTGTAACCTCCTCCTCGTTGGGAATGTTAATTTGAGTACCGGTAACCTCCTCCTCTTTGGGAATATTAATTTGAGTACCGTTAATCTCCTCCTCATTGGGAATGTTAATTTGAGTACCGTTAACCTCCTCCTCGTTGGGAATGTTAATTTGAGTACCGGTAACCTACTCCTCGTTGGGAATGTTAATTTGAGTACCTGTAACCTCCTCCTCGTTGGGAATGTTATTTTGAGTACCGTTAACCTCCTCCTCGTTGGGAATGTTAATTTGAGTACCGTTAATCTCCTCCTCATTGGGAATGTTAATTTGAGTACCGTTAACCTCCTCCTCGTTGGGAATGTTAATTTGAGTACCGGTAACCTACTCCTCGTTGGGAATGTTAATTTGAGTACCGTTAATCTCCTCCTTATTGGGAATGTTAATTTGTGTACCGTTAACCTCCTCCTCGTTGGGAATGTTAATTTGAGTACCGTTAACCTCCTCCTCGTTGGGAATGTTAATTTGAGTACCGTTAACCTCCTCCTCGTTGGGAATGTTAATTTGAGTACCGTTAATCTCCTCCTCATTGGGAATGTTAATTTGAGTACCGTTAACCTCCTCCTCGTTGGGAATGTTAATTTGAGTACCGGTAACCTACTCCTCGTTGGGAATGTTAATTTGAGTACCGGTAACCTCCTCCTCGTTGGGAATGTTAATTTGAGTACCGGTAACCTCCTCCTCGTTGGGAATGTTATTTTGAGTACCGTTAACCTCCTCCTCGTTGGGAATGTTAATTTGAGTACCGTTAACCTCCTCCTCGTTGGGAATGTTAATTTGAGTACCGTTACCCTCCTCCTCGTTGGGAATGTTAATTTGTGGTGTACCGGTAACCTCCTCCTCGTTTGGGAATGTTGATTTGAGTACCGTTACCCTCCTCCTCGTTGGGAATGTTAATTTGTGGTGTACCGGTAACCTCCTCCTCGTTGGGAATGTTGATTTGAGTACCGTTAACCTCCTCCTCGTTGGGAATGTTAATTTGTGGTGTACCGGTAACCTCCTCCTCGTTGGAAATGTTCATTTGAGTACTGGTAACCTCCTCCTCATTGGGAATGTTGATTTGAGTACCGGTAACCTCCTCTTCATTGGGAATGTTGATTTGAGTACCGGTAACCTCCTCGTTGGGAATGTTAGTTTGTGGTGTACCGGTAACCTCCTCCTCGTTGGGAATGTTAATTTGAGGAGCGGTAACCTCCTCCTCATTGGGAATGTTGATTTGAGTACCGGTAACCTCCTCCTCATTGGGAATGTTGATTTGAGTACCGGTAACCTCCTCCTCGTTGGGAATGTTACTTTGTGTTGTCACGTTAACCTCCTTCCCAATAGGAATGTTAATTCGTGGAGTCACGGTAACCTCCTCCTCACACACCGCATCAGTGTGACCTTTTTACCCCACACCAGATACACGAGGCTTTGGGACAAAACAGTTTTAAATGTCTGAACGCTCTGCACTGAAAACACGTTAAGGTGGCGGACGATGCATACAGCTGGTAGTTCGTGTCCTCGAAGTTTATTTTGAATGAGATATTGAGGCCCGTATCGTCCCCACGGTCTGGTCGGACCATGTACACCTTCCTTCGGAAACTCATGACGTGTTTAACACGTTCATTTCGACAGCCAAGAGGAATTGTGGATATCCGAGACACCATTTTACCATAACGCGATAACACGGTCATAATCTTGTCATTAGAAATAAACGGAGGTGTGTTCGATATAACGGTAACGACTCTCGTCGCGGGAGTCAACGTCGGCGACGCCATCATAAAATGACCACTCGCTGTGCTTATTCCGGAACTTACAACGTCATGGACGAGTTCATCGTCTGAACGAAAACAACTACCTTCTGATTCATACACGTGAAGCGCGATGCTGCGTGCGCTAATGCCTACGCAAGGAGCAAGCGGACAACGCGGTTCATAAAAGAGTCTTTATTGAAAGTACTCAAACTGCAGCACTGAGCCGCTCCGGGCTGCGCGCCCCGTGTATATCCTGAGGCCACGCCTCTCTCTCGGGCGTGGCCGCCGCCCACTTGGTGCACGTAATGATGTCACCACGCCAGTGGGCTTTCGTGTCCGCCACACACGTATATTATCATCACCAATAATATTCCCAACAGCGAGAATAATGTCCTCTGCAGGAACTCCGTCGGGAGGAACGCACACGAACACGTGCTTCCAGGTTAAACCCTCGAAACCCTCACATCGAGAACGTACATTCACCATATGGTCCATATCAACAATATTATCGCGCCCTTCTTGTCCTAACCGGACAAGAAGGTATCAAACCTAAATAAATCAAGCAAAAATGAAAAACCAAAAACGCATTGTCAGCATAGACAAGGCTTACAAAGCGTCGTCAAAACGGGTAGGCCGCAACCAAAATGGGCCCGCTCTCAATCTCTCTCTCTCAAACACAAAGGAGTCGAAAACCGGAGAACATAATGCCAGAGGCGCATGGGATGTAACAGGAAAGGAGAGAAGGGATGAGGGAGGGGCTGTAGGGACAAAAACAATACAGTAATACCCCGGCCTACATCATTAATTGGTTCCATAAGCCGTGACGTAACTCGGTTTTTGACGTAAACCGGGCGTAATGTCTTAAAAATACCTTAAAATGAAGACAAACACTGTAAAACTAGAGTAAAAAACTGGAGGAGGCCGCGGCTTCGCAGCAAAATTGCAAATTTGCAAATCCATGCACATGTGCACATGCACACGTCGATCGGTTCGTCGACGCCGGATGCCGGCGAGGTGCCCGACGAGGCACCCCGGCTCGAGGCATGACACGGTCGTTCGTTTCACATGGGCCATGGGCCATGGGGCCTGACCTCGTCGCGGACATTGCACACTCTGCACGGTGACGTGACGTGACGTCTGCCACGGACGGTCGTCCGAGCCGGCATCTTCATGTTTCGCTGTTGCCACGTTACGTTGGTTGTTTTACACAGTAAAGGAATAATCACAAAAATACCAGCGAAAGGCAAAGCAAGCACGCGACCGCAGCACAGGACAAAATGCATATGGCGTCGCCTTTGTTTTGAATTAGAACCAGCACCTACGCATACGTATACTGTACGTACATTTTTAAAATATTTTTAATGCGCTTTTTATTGTATTTTAAATTGTTTCGATCGTTAAAACATCAACGTTAAAACAACGAGCAACGATCGTTAAAATGTTAAAACATCCAATTGTTTAAATTGTTTAATTTTTTTCACGTCCGAAGGAGTGACGTAAAGTCGCACATAATGACGTTCGCTGAACTGAAATTTACTCGAGAAGAGTGGCGTAAAGTCGGATTTGACGTAGGTCGAAATGGCGTAAAACGGGGTATGACTGTACACTATCGACTCACCACACTACAGAGCAGATGCATACGGCGGCCATGAAGCCACACCCAAATCACAACAGCCAGCAGGAGAGAGGGAGAGAGAGAGACAGAGAGAGAGAGAGAGAGAGAGAGAGACTTGACTTTTGTGTGCTTTTATTATAAAAGTATCAAAACACACACGGAAAACACCACAAAATTTTTACAAGAAAAGAAAGTTGTACAAGCAAAAAGGATGTATATACATATATATGTGGACATTGAGCATAAGTAAAAATTACAAAACCAAACTCAACACACTCATCTGCAAAAAAATCGTCGTTCACACTGCCGAAACTTATCCGGGCCGACACTGTTCCTTTAAAGCAAAAGAGCACATTTTCATCTCTGCCACTCAATTTGATCTTCCGAGTTTTATAAATTGCAAGTTTAGCAATCCCGCAGAGAAAATTCAAGAAAGGGACCGCTGTCTTGCTCTTGGTGCTCCTTCCAATGCCACACACAAAAATTGTAACAGAAAAAACAAACTTACATTTATAAAATAACTGTTGGAGGAAACAAAAAAGGGGTACCAAGCTCCTACTTCCACGAAAGCATGGGTCACGTTTTCAGCCTCTTCACAAAAAGGACAAACATTCTGTACAGAGGGATCAAACTTATTAAGTAAGTATTTGGTGACCAGGGCCTGATGAACTAATATCCAATTTAAGTCTCCGGTTCGACCTAAAGTTGGAGACCTATATATCTCTTTCCACACTGGAGATAGGAACGAACTAGCCGGAAAGATCTCCTCACACCGATTTTTTAAAAGGTTTTGTGAAACCCAGTATAAGCACCTCTTGACATATCCCATAAATAACTTTTTTTTTCCCATCACATGAAACACACCACAACCATCTGAATTTGAGAAGACACACTGTTGTTTTTTCGAGGTGATTTGGAGCTCGGGGAAATAGAGACGAGAGTCCACCACTTCATCTGCCCCAGTCCACCCGATATTTAATTCCCTGAAAGTTTTCATCACAACTCTCAAAACTTTGTCCACCATTCTAGATGACCGAACCCCCACTTTTGATGTGAGAAAACTGGTGGATAACCATCCATTTAGGGAAGGCTTCATCAGGTCTCGCACTCTGTTTATTCCATTACTGGTGAAGCAATGCATAAATGACCTGGAGGTTGAAATTTCAGGGAATAAAGGATTCAGAACCAATGGCTCATGCATATATTTTTTGACATCGTAGGACACCTCTAATCGTTGTGTTCCAAGGACTTGCCAGTCATTCAAAAGGCTCTGATGAAACTCGGGGAGCAGAGTCGTGTTGACATGCTGCAGGTCCATGAGGAACAGCTCTCGGTCATACTTCAACCCATCTGCTTCCTGCAGCCAAGCATTTGTGAGAGGCCACCACGGGACACACTCACCATACAATAAATGCTTTATCATCAACATGCGGAAAGCCATTATCCGACTCGGGACATGTATCAAGCTTTGGCCACCTGCATTTCGGGGTCTGCACACCACGTCTGGTCCAAACCAATGGTAGCCTCCCCAGAAAAACTGAGTTAGAACCCTCTGAATGCCTGTGACCAAGTATCTAGGAGGTTGGAGGGGGATAACTTTATGCCAAATAAATGGAACCACCAGGTTATTTATTATTGTCATCTTGCCTTAAGTGATAGAAGGTGGTGCAACCGTTTCCATCTAGCCAGTTTCTGCTTAATTCTTTCCAAGAAACCCTCCCAATTTTTTTGTTCATATGCTTGGACTCCTAGAAATAACCCTAAATATTTAAACCCCTCTTTATTCCACTGCATTCCTCCTGGTAACACAGGCAGAGCTGAGGAAGGCGGACTGAGGCCCACCCATAAGGCAACACTTTTGTTCCAATTTACTTTTGCCATGGAAGTGAGCTCAAACTGGGACAGACATCGAGAGACCTCACCCACATCATTTTGGCTGGAAACAGCAACACAAATGTCATCCGCATAAGCTGAAGTGACCATTTTGTAGTTTTTTGTTAAGGAGACTCCTTACACTGAGTTGCGGAGCAAAGCTAGTAAAGGTTCGACAGAGAGACTGTAGAGCATACCTGAAAGCGGGCTGCCCTGACGGATGCCTCGCTGAAAGGGAAAAGGGCGACATAAGCTGTTGTTTACCTTCAACAGACAGGATGCATTTTCATACAACAGCTTAACATAGGAAACAAAATTTTGTCCAAAACCAGCTCTCCTTAGTACAGCAAACAAAAAAGAATGGTCAACACTGTCAAAAGCTTTTTCTTGATCTAAAAGAACCAAACCAAAACCATGAGATGTAGTACGACCGAGACTGATCAGGTCTCTCACCAAAAAAATGTTATCGTAAATAGAACGTTCGGGAACACAATAAGACTGATCAATATCAATCAAAAGGGGGATGACTTCCTTTAGACGTATCGCGAGTGCCTTCGACAATATTTTATAGTCCGTATTTAGGAGGGACACAGGCCGCCAATTTGTGACGTCTTGTAAGTTCCCTTTTTTTGGAAGGAGACACAAAACTGACCTCCGGCAACTTAATGGCAATTCACCTTGTTCAAGGCTATCATGAAAGATGTCAAGTAGAGTAGGGCCTAGAATGTCCCAAAAGGCCTTGTAAAATTCAACTGGGAGGCCATCAAGTCCAGGGCCTTTCCCATCTTGGATTCCTTTAAGAGCAGAAGTAAGTTCTCCGAGAGAGATGCCAGGCTCCAGTTGTTGTTGCTGGTCTTCAGACAGAGATGGGAGCAGTTCAAGCATCCCGTTTCTGTTTTCCTGGTTCACCGTTCTCAAGGCAAACAGCTTTGAATAAAAGTTTCGTAATTCATTCTTGATGTCACTTTCAGAAGACAGAAGCGCACCGGCAGAAGAGCGCAAAGCGTGAATTTGTTGAGGGATCTTGGCTGTCTTTTCCAAATTGAAAAAGGCTTTGTTTGGTTTGTCAAGTTCGATATTGTCCATTCGCAGTCAGCCGAAAGCTCCAGATGCACGCTCTTTCACCATTTCAGCCAGTAGTGTTCTTTTCTTTGACAACTGCTGGACATTTTCGTTGGACATTCCAGATTTCTGCTCACAATAAAGTATATCGTTTTTTAAGGCAGATATCACACCGAGTGTGTTACATGTATTATAACGGCAGTATTGCTGGCAAAAACAGTTAATTTGGGATTTTGTGCGCTCCCACCATTGCCTTAAATTTAGGTAGGAAAACTTTTGCATTTCACATTCCTTCCATACCATTCTGAATGCTTCTTTGAAATTCTCACTTTGTAAAAGTTTGACATTGAAAGTCCAATATGCACTTCTACAAACGTGATGAGGTAAGCCACATACAACAACGACCATGTGATGATCAGAAAAACCAGATGGCCTAATATAAGTATTCTTGACAAGATTTACCTTATCATGGTTAACATAAATTCTATCCAAACGAGCCATTGTCAAAAGATTTCTTGCAGCACAAACCCACGTGTAGTGCCGGATGTTAGGGTTCTGTACCCGCCACACATCCACAAGTTGAAATTTTTTAATGAGCTGTGCCAAAGGCCTTGCACTCGGTGGATGAGGCTCAGGAGTGTTTCTATCAAGTTGTGGGTTGAGGGTACAGTTGTAGTCTCTCCCCAGACAAACCAACATAGACAGGTCAATAGTGCTTAAAAAACCCGCTAACTTGTGAAGAAAAGCACTTCTTGCAGAGTTAGCACTGGGGCAGTATACATTAGTCATGCAAATCTTTTGATTACCACTGACAAACTCCACAGATAGTAAATGGCCCTTGCAAATTTCCCTACATCTGATCTCCAACGGCTGGAGTCTAGGATGTAACACTACTGCCACACCAGCCTTGGCATCAACGAAAGCACTGGAGAAAAAGTGGCAATCTTTAAAGATTTTACGCCACTCAACCTCAGAAGACTGATTTGCGTGCGTCTCTTGCAACATCAGCACATCAATTTTTTCATTCTGAAAAATTTGAAACACCTGGAGGCGACGCACACAACTGCAACCACCGTGGATGTTTAAGGATGCTACTTTCACCTCCATTCTGTTAACTATTCATGAAGTTCCTTACCCGCTCGAGTTACACATTTTCTTAGCCTCTGGAATTGAGGTTCTGACATGTTAACCTGATACGGTTCACGAATCATGTTCTTTGCAGTCAAAATAAAATCATCCAGATTCGGAAAGTAGTCTTTGATTTTTACATGTCTTTTCCTGAACGTTTCATCAAGGAACTTAATAACATTTTCTTGAGAAACCCTGGTGATGGTGTTGTCATCACCCGCCTCAATCTCTTGAGCACTTAAAGCACTAAAGGGTGGAGTAGAAGAGGTTTCATCAGAATCAAGTGCTTCGTCTTGATCTGCACCTTTTCTTACTATTTGTTGAACACTTAGTTTGGGAAACAGCAATTCTAAAGGGTCAAAGACCTCCGCGCTCTTTGCAGACCCTTCCAAATTTACCATATCCCCTGTGGGTATAAGTATGTCCCCCACCTCATCGTCCCTTTCATTTTTATCTGTCAGGGAAGGGTTAACGTTATCCTCACAGTCACAAGGACTTTCCCCTTTATCTATTTTTTCCTCACTAGCAGATCCAGCTGCTAACTCGTCTGAGCGAGTTTGGTTATCAGGACAAGGACTTACCACATCCTGAGATGATCGACTATTTTCCGGGTCATGCTCAATCTCGGCAAGTGGTGCAAGCGAATCTTCCTCACGTACACACACTTCCGGTACCATTTCTGTTACCGCCAAGGAGTTTCCGGTGTAGGCCTCACCCTGGAGGTCCTGCGAGTCTGACACGATCTGAATCGTATTTTGTTTTTCTTTGGAATCACAGGATTCATCACTTGAACGCTTCTGACCTTTTTTTCCTGGTGTCCGCTACGGGTACTTCCATGTTATCGTCCGCACTGTCGTGTACAGTGGACGAAATGGGAGAGGGTTCAACCACTTTCATTCCCACCTTAAGTGGAGGGGCGGGGTTACTCACCTCACGTTCTAAATCTATCACTTCCCCCCCGGTCGGGGTGGTCGGGTCTGGCGCTTCGCTCACCGCAGTAGGTGGGGTAGGTGGGATGGGTAGGTTGCCCACTTGATCCACCTCCTCCCCGTCGGTGTGCGGTGAAGAGGAGTCGCTCCTCACCAATCCTCCGCTCTCCTGCGGTGTAACCACATTGGGGCAGGCACTCTTCACATGCCCGTAGGCCCCACACCCGAAACACGTCATAGCCTCCGTGGAGGCAAACATTTTGTATTCAAAGTTGTTGATTTTCACACTCAACACGACATTGAGCGTTTTTACATTTGCAGGCAGTATCATGTACACCACTCTCTTAAAGGACATGACATGTTTGCATCAATCGCAAACATTTCACATCGGCACCATCGAAATCCTCGATACGACCTACCGAACTTGCTTAATTGTTCACGTAACTCCTCATTTCTAATAAATTGCGGGATATTACTGATGTTAATCTTTACCGTAGGGGCTTGTAAAGTGAACACAGAGAGGAACGTGTTCGGCTCAATGAACAAGCCTTGTTCGACTACACTCGCTACCATGTGCTCCTCGGACAAAAATACGACGAATTTCTTATTCATACGAGAGTCAGCGCAAATACTGTGTGCACCGACGATGTTTCCAATGGCGGAAAGCACATCGTTAATTTCCACCTCGTTGGGAGGAACACAAACTAGCCCGTGTTTACGAGTTAGCGATTTGTAAGTATCAATGCGGACACGTTCGCCCACCATTCTTACTCGACCAAAGACACGTTCGTAAACGAGACCCGAGAAAACCCAATGTTTGTCGAGCACCAACAAACTGATCAGCTATAGCCTAAGGCCATTGAACACAGCCACAGAGTGAAGAAAGACCTCCCCCCGGCAGCCATACCAGACCGCCAGCTTAGGACCCTCTCAACACCGGACTGTGGGCTCTCTCTCTCGCCCCCTGCTGGCCGTTAGCTGTTGGGCGTGGCAAGATGGCAGCCGTGCATGTGTGGTGAGGTGTGAGCTGCTCCAACCTTTGATCTTTCTACCCCCCCTTGCTCGTTGTCTTTCTTATTTTCTGTTCTTCCACTTTTCTTCTTATCCTCACGTTGTCTACTCTCTGTCTGCCCCCACCACCCCAGTTCAACAACTAGTGGGGTTCCCACCATGAACAAATTTTCATTTTCACTTCAAGTTTTTGAAAAAGTTTAGTTTTTGGTACCAGGTCGAAGCTTAGGGTCTAAGTAACAATTTTGGTCCGGGTGGACAAAGATCACATGGAGTCTTCATACATTCCCGCCATTTTCCAAGATGGCCGCCATCAAAATCTAATACTGACAATATCTCGGAAACTAATCAACCTAGAAACATGAATTTGGTGTCTATACCTAGGTTTTCATGGTCAAGGAATCAAATAAAACCATTTCTGACTACATCAGAGTATTTATTTGTCCCGAAATGGTAAAATTCAAGATGGCCGCCACCAAAATCCTATATCGGCTATACTTCCAAAACCACTAAACCTTCAGTCATGCTGTTGGTGTCCATGCCTAGAATTTTATGGCCAGGGAAGCAAACAGTTATGTCTCTAAATCAGTAGGTGTATCTCTGTTCCCCAAAAGTAGAAAAATAACCATGGCAATTAGGATCTCACATTTATCCTTTGTGATCATGGAATCAGCTTAGGTTGTTTGCTGGAATATCTGTGCAGTACACGAACTCATTAGCACATTTTCTAGTCGCATTATATATCTGTTGATATATCAGTATGTATCCAAATATCTAAATACAATAGCCATTGTGTTATATAAGTCAGCACACATGAATACATTTTGTATATTTGGAAATCGGTTTGGATAATTCATATGTATGTGCAACTGCTTCTGCTGAATCCCTACTTGTCAGATTTTTGTGTTATGTTATGTCCATGTATACTTGATTATGCTTGGTTATTATATACTTACATGTATTTTCTTTTCGTTCCAGGCTAGTGTGATGGCTGAGACAACGAACTGTGAGTTGTGTGTCCTCTGCCAAGAAAAAACAAACGAAGAACTTGTCTGTCCTCTTGACAACCCAGTTGGTGTACGTAGGGCGGAGGCATACAAAGATATTATCAGCCTTGTAAATCAATTCCGAGATGTTGATGCTGCACCTCACCCAAACTTGGAACTTCCAGATGAAGGATCTATGCAAGCAAATCGAGCATCCTGGCACAAAACATGTCGTCAGTTGTACAAGGCATCAGCACTTGACCGGGCAAAAACACGTTCTTCCAAAGGCTTGCCACCTCTACGAAAACGACCAAGAAGATCTAGCACAGAAACTAATCGAAATTTATGTCTCTTCTGTAATGAAGAAACGAGTAAAGATGACCATTCATTCCAAAAAGTTTCCCTCACCGAGAACATCCATGACAAAGCAGTTTCATTGGGAGAGGATCGCATTGTAGCACGGCTTGCAGAAGGAGATCTGGTAGCTATTGAAGCTAACTATCATCGATATTGCTACACTAAATTCAACCGTCGGCATTATGAAATGCTAATCAGTACAAAACAAGGTCAAGTCACCCAAGACACTGAAATCACAGTAGAAAATGAGCTACTACAATTCGTCAGTGAAGAAATTGCTGGAGGACGTAGAATCTTTGCTCTCCAAGATTTGACAGATATGATGACGGAAAGGTTGGGACAGCATGAGATTCGTAAGACAGTGAACTGCACACGCCTGAAAGAGAGAGTACTTGAACACTTCCCACATCTGACAGAAGAAAAAGGGATCCGAAATCGAGTATTCCTTGTTTGCTCAGAGACAGCTCGAAAAATCATCTCCAGCGCGAGCCAGACACCAGAGGAAGAATCACGTACCTTACTGTTGGCAGCATCAATTCTACGTAAAGCAGTTTTGGATCATGATACTGCTTTCAATTTCAAGGGGTCATTTCCTGAAGGTTGTGAGGAATCTGCTGTTCCAACAAAGCTGAAATATTTCTTTCGTCAACTGCTTACTGGTCCTAAATCATCTCCTATGCAAGACAATTCCAGGACAGTTCTCTCCATGAGTCAACTAACCATGTTGAACATCACTTCTCTTCCTGCAAACTGGAGATGTGAGCCTCCTCTTGCAGTGTTTTTGGCCTTAAAACTGCATTCCCAAACAAGGAGCAAGAAACTGGTACAACTGCTACATCAGTATTGCCTTAGCATGTCATATAAGAGCGTGCTTACCATTGAAGTTGGATATGCACAAGCTACTGCTGAAAGAGCACATGCCAACGCTGATATAGTCTGTCCTAGCAACCTTCGTCAGCAGATTTTTACGGTTGCAGCCCTTGACAATCTAGATCACAATCCTACGTCCAGAACAGCCACATCCTCATTTCATGGAACAGGTATCTCCATGTTTCAGTTTCCTTCAGTAGAAAACCCAGGGCTGGACCAAGAACCTATAGAAATCGACTTCCATCGACGAGCATCAAGCACCAAGGGACCAATGCTGCCTCCTCTGTACACGTTTGTTCCACCTATGAGCCGGAATCTTGTCACCCAACCTCCTGTGAAAGACGTGCAGCCACAGTCCATGGCGTCATTTGACAAGGAGGAACACCATGAAAAGGCCTGGATGAAAATGGTGCAGGAAAATATGCAAATGGAATTTGAAAGTGAAACTGTTCCTCCAATTATGTGGTCGGCATATCATGCTTCTCGATCGGATGCTGTGGGATCAACAGAGAAATGTATTGAAGCCATGCTACCACTATTCCGTGATAAAGCAGCTACACCAAAAATGATTCGACATGGAATGGACCTGGTCAAGAAAACAACCGAGTTCCTCAACCCACAGCAAATCCCAATCATGGCAGTGGACCAGCCACTCTTTGATATTGCCAAGAAAATGCAATGGACCTTTCCTGAACTCTTTGGAGAAGATACGTTTCTGGTGATGTTGGGAGGGCTCCACATCGAAATGGCTTTGTGGGCGACTATGGGAGATTTCCTACGAGGGTCTGGATGGCCTGAAGCCTTTGCAGAGGCTGGCATTGCCTTGACAGTAGCTGCAGCGACATCTTACTTGAGAGCAAATGATCCAATGAGAACACGGTATGCTCACCAGATTACTGTTGTGGTGCTCGATAGTCTACTGAAACGAGCCTATGAGGACGGCGGAAGTGAAATGACCTTCGACGACTGGGTCTCTGTAGCTTGCAAAGAGAAACCAACAGTGCAGTTCTGGTTACTCATTCACAAGTACGAACAGCTCATCTTCATGTTTATTAGATCACACAGAGAGCGAAAGTTCAAACTTATGGTGGCTACTCTGCAAAACCTTGTGCTTCTGTTCTTTGCACTTGATCACCAGAATTATGCAAGGTGGGTTCCCGTATTCATCAGAGACCTTGAAAGTCTTCCATCTAGCATCCAAGAGGAGTTTGAAGCAGGTCACTGGGCAATAAGTCGAAGCAATCATCGTTACTCTTCCATTCCGATTGATCAAGCACACGAGCAGGCCAACAAACGGGTGAAAGGGGTTGGGGGAGTGATCGGGATCACAGAGAACCTTGAGATGCTAGAACGCTGGATTGCAACTGGTCCAGAAATTAGCCGTGTTCTAGAGCAATTCACTGATGTAGATGACGACGAAGATCAAGAGCTCCCTCATCACGAGGAAGGAAGTACATCCCAGCACCGATTTAGGCATCATGTCACAAATCTCATGGATGTGCTGCAAAGCAGAGGGAATCCCTTTGAAGAGAGTAGTGCAGAACTAGTTACATTAGACAATAAAGTGTGTGTTGACAAGTCTGCCGCCACATCGGTCCGTGTCTTAGAATCTAGAGGACAAGAGCAGTATGACCACTTTCGGAAGAATGTGCTGGACTCAAATGATGTACCTCTGGCAGCTCCGATCAAGAAAAACAACTTGCTGCTGTTCCATGAGGAGAAAACTCGAAAAAAGACAGCACTTCAGAAGAAGGTGCAGCACTTCAAACAACATACAGAGCTGTATGGACAAGCATTCATTATGGTTGATAGCCGGGGTGGAAATTTGGAGGAATTTTTCCGTCACGAATCCTCCTCATCACCAGATGCACTGGCTTCTGATGGGTCCATCAACTCTTGCACCAAGTCAGATTTATTGGCGTGCATTATGGAAGCAAGTGCAAGTACCGGACTATCCGCGGATGAGGAGCTCGTCGCACCAGATGATTATGGGGTCATCGTTATTGATGGTGGTGCACTGATCCACTCTCTTCCTGGCACAACTGTCCAAGGCAAAACATTTGATGAATATTTCACCAAAGTATTCTGCCCAAGAATCCAGCATGAGTTGAAAAGAGCAGCGAGAGTGGATATTGTATGGGATCAGTATCGCACAATGTCAATCAAAGCGACCACAAGAGAAAAGCGAGGAACAGGCACACGACAGCGAGTATCTGGTTCTGCCAAAGTGCCTGGAAACTGGCAAAACTTTTTGGCTAATGCCGAAAATAAAAAAGAGCTCTTCTCATTCCTGTCAACAAGCATTGTGCAAACACCATTCCAAGATGGCAAACAGGTTTATATCACTTCTGGTGACCAAGTCCTCAATGCAGGGAATGGACCGCCCATGGGACGATGTAATCATGAGGAGGCAGACACTCGTGTCCTGGTACATCTTCTTCATGCCCTCCAATATTCATCACTGGGAATGGTCTATACTGGCGACACAGACGTTGTCGTAATACTTCTGTGTAACTTCCACCACATCAAGGCGGTGAATCCGGAGTCAGATATCTGGATTTCTTTCAAAGCAGGAAAGACAGTCAAAATGATCTCCCTCAACAACATTGCCTCAAGTTTGGGTGTGACAACGTGCAAAGCCTTGGCTCTCTTTCATGCATTCACTGGATCAGACAGCACGTCAGCTTTCAAATTCAAGGGCAAGCGATACTGCTTCAAGCGGAAAGATGAGGTTCCACCCCTCTTGAGTGAGTTTGCGACAATTGCTAGCACCCCGTTTCTTACATCGCCAGAGTTGAAGGAAGTGGTGAGTCACTTTGTTTGCAAAATGTACTCCAACGAACCTATCACTGATGACACCAACGTTGACCTTGTTCGAATGAGGGTTTTCTGTCACAGGACTAGGGATGTGGAAAGAATACCCCCTACAAGTGATGCGCTGGACCAACATCTCAAAAGGAGTGTCTTCCAGGCGAGCATCTGGACTACAGCGCACGAGCCACTGGCACTAGTCCCAAGCCCAAGCAATCATGGATGGATGGAAAAAGATGGCCAACTGGTTCCCATCTGGACCACGTTGCCCCTTGCCAGGGATGTGTTTGATCTAGACGTAAAATGCGCGTGCACAAAACCTTGCTCGTCATGCAAGTGCAAAAAAGCTGACTTGAAGTGCTCACGTTTATGCAAGTGCACATGTCCCAACTAAATGACCATGATGGTTGTGAGAATGAGTAATGATTTTTTAGTTGCACTTACCTAATCAATCAAATATCACTAATGTTACGTGGTCCCCTCGGTGAATACCTGGTCTCAGTGACCCCCGGACCGTGAGAGGAACTTCGCCAGAAAGCTGTATTATATATGCGCTTTCGCCACGCAATCCATATGAATTTCACCCAAGAGACAACTGACGTTCAAGGATATATTTCAATGGTAATGATACCATACAATTTCAATGACACCACCACGGAGATTTTCCCCGAGCAATCAACAATACACAACCATCAACAATATTTCAATGACACAACCACGGAGATTTTCCCCGAGCAATCAACAATACACAACCATCAACAATATTTCAATGACACAACCACGGAGGTTTTCCCCGAGCAATCAACAGTACACTACCATCAACAATTCCCCAGCCACAATCAATTCCCTATGAGTAAGATGGCCATCTTATATACGTGTGTCCCGGTGAGTACTCACGACACCCTTTTGGTCTCGGTCCCGCACAATGTCTCTGGGCCCCTCCTGACCAAGATGATAGTCGGCGTCGCCGCACTCGGGCGGTTGAACGAACCCCGGGTGGACGTTTCTCCACCGGGCAGGTATCGTACCAGGCACCGTGGCTGCAGCCCCTCGTGGCCACGTGAAGCGGGTACGGTAGAGCAAGCCAAACCCCACGCCGCTTGCAAGGCGCGTTAGGCCCCAACGTGCGACCCGCACGCGTCTGTTTAGACGGTGCCGCGAACGATGCCAGACGCGGGGTCGATGCACGGCCCCACGTCAACTTGACGTCTCCACCGGGCAGGTACACGTCCTGGTAATTCCTCTCGCCAGACAGGCTTGGAACGCCGCTTTTCCACGCAGCGCAAGGTCGATCCCACCTTTTGTCGGAGCGGGGCGAGGAAGAATAATACTCGTCCTTTTCTCCTCGTGTCTTTTTCCTTCCGTTTCCGGTCACTTCCGTTTCCGGCCACTTGTTCAGAAGGGCTCCTGACCCTCCAATCACAACAACCCTTAATATACTACACACGGATAAGCAAAGACCTGAATGGTAATCCACATACCTTCACATAAATATGTAACACTCCCCCCCTTCAAGAAAGAAAGTTTGAACCCAGCGAAAACTTTCTTTGCCGGCCAATTTGGAGAAACAAACCAGATAACTCAACCCCCCCACATTATCAGTTCCCCCCGGGCACAGTTATCACTTAAAAATAAAGCAACCAAAATTTCACCACAACCCCTCCAGATTACTCACTCTGGACTAAGCACCAGCAACGACATTGTCCCTGCCAAATCAAACTCCATCTCATGACCCTCTGACTTTGACCGTCAGTTTCTTGTGAATAAAGGTTAAGGGGTTGATCAAAGATCCAAAGTTACGCCACTCGATAGCACTTTTTCCGGGAGGCCAAGCCGAGTATTCACTACATGGATGCCTTTAGGAACGTGGAGTTCACGGTTAGTCCGTGCAGGAAAGTTCTCTACATGGGCGCCTTGAGGAACGTGGAGTTCACGGTTAGTCCGTGCATGAAAGTTCACTACCTGGACGCCTTTAGGAACGGCGTTCACGGTTAATCCGTGTAGGAATCTTGGCTCGGCGGCTCCGCCGCATTCAGGGCTTCAACTTCTCAGAACTTCCCTAATACTTAGGGTGGGACCACTTGTCCCTGTAGTCCCATGAATAGCGGTCTCCTTCTCGGCCACTACCTTGCCAATCCTTCCTTCGGGAGCGGCCGTAACT
Source organism: Myxine glutinosa (assembly GCF_964187855.1). Taxonomy (NCBI): domain Eukaryota; kingdom Metazoa; phylum Chordata; class Myxini; order Myxiniformes; family Myxinidae; genus Myxine; species Myxine glutinosa. Next base: position 100,475,376 of record NC_136262.1, on the reverse strand, counting down.
CCGGGAGCCTCCATAATAATATTGATTGCGGCCACCACCAAAACTACCGCCCAGTTGTCCTCTCCTGTAGACCTCTCGACGCCTACGAAATGCCTTCCCTACTGTTATGGTCCGACCCTCCAAATCCTTGCCATTCCAATTCTTCTCTGCCTCTCTGGCGTCTTTTGTGCTGGCAAACGTGACAAAGCCGAACCCTCTTGACTGTTGCGTTTCCCAGTCTCTTACCAACCGCACTTCCACCAGCGGCCCATATCTGTTGAAGACAGAGGTCAGAACTTCTTCCTCTGTTTTGAAGTTCAGTCCCCCTACAAATAACTTGGCACTTTTGTCGCCATCCCGAGCTGGTGTGGCGTTATTTTCCCTGCTGGGCTCTTTACCAACCCTCAGGTTACCATAAACTTGACCCCCGGCCAAATCATTCCCGATAACCACAGATACACCCTCTACAGGAAGCGTGGCTTGTAAACCGACGGTGACCGGTCCTGACACCAAATCGGACTCCAAATGGATGACATGAAGGGGAGCACTAACACCGCCCCCGATCCCCTGTAAACGAACACTATCCCCCGTTGCCGTCTCCTCGGACCATGGCAAAATGCCTTCAAGCATTAAAGATTGATGTGCCTCTGTGTCCCTCAATATCCTAACCGGTTTCCGGTTAGTCGAGGCTCCATCCCGTGACACAAACCCCTCTGAAATAAATGGTTGGTAACCCTTTTGATGGCGATTTCTCACAATGGCCATTGCGTTTGGAGTCGTAGTAGTCGGACTCCGCTCTGGGTCTTCGCTTTTCATGCGGCAACAACTGGACATCAAGTGTCCAGGTTTCTTGCAAAAAGCGCAAGTAGGCCCGGAGGAAAAACTCGTGGTCTGCCTCGGGCCCCCCGAACTATAAGTTTGCCTTGGGCCCGCATCCCTCCGATTTCGAACAGGTGGGGTATCATAGTTGTCCCCATAATCATCTCGAGGCCGCCGCCATGTATGGTCGTTCTCCGCACCTGCTGTTCCCCACCTCCCCTGCGGAGATCTAGGCGAGGAGTTAGGTTCGTGGACCCCTATTCGGTGGGTTAAGGCATAATCATCTGCCATGGTGGCTGTGTCCCACAACTTTGGTACTTTCTTTTCCTGCAGGTACACTTTGATGTCCTCGTGGACACACTGCTGGAATTCCTCCACCAGGATCAAGTCCCGCAATGTCTCGAAGTCTTTCCCGACTCCTTTTGACTCACACCACCGATCAAACATATTTTCTTTCACTCTGGCAAACTCCACATGGGTCTCACTCTCCCTCTTCCTGGCATTCCTGAATTTTTGCCTGTAAGCTTCCGGAACCAACTCATAGGCCTTGAGGATGTGCTTCTTCAGTACCTCATAATCTGCACATTGGTCCATTGGTAGCGCCGAATAAATTTCCTGAGCTTTCCCCACCAGCACACTTTGCACGAGTATGGTCCAGGCCTCCTCCGGCCAATTTAATTGTCGAGCCACTTTCTCAAAGTGTGGGAAAAATTTCGCGACTTCCTTTTCACTGAACGGTGGAACCAGCCTCACATGTCTGCCCACATCCCAGGTTTTCTGGTTAGGTGTCGACCCCGTCAGCAAGGGTGGTGCCTCTCCCCGTTCTCTCATTAACTCCAGCTCCTTGAATTTGATTTCTTGCTGAAGCTCCATGTCACGTTCCTTTAATTCCCTTTCCGCTTTTCTCTCCTCTGCTTCGAGGTCCCTTGCAGCTCTCCTCTCCTCTGCTTTTCTCCCTTCTAACCTTTCCTGGAGTTCTCGTTCCACTCTCCTTTCCTCTGCTTGTTTCTCTTCCCTCCTCTCTTCTGCTTTCCTTTCTTCTTCTGCTCTTTCCTTTTCTGCTTTCCTTTCTTCTTCTTTAATCCGTTCCTGGCTCCGTAATTGCAACTCCAGTTTCCGGAGCTCAACGTCTTCTGGTTCTTCGGGTAGCCACTCCCAGGCTAACTCGTCCCATGTTCCTAATCCCACCATAGATTGTATCACCGTGGCCTGCAACTCTGCCTTCCTCAAATTAGTTCGGACCTCCAAGTTAAAATGTTTGGCCAATTTCAAGAGGTCCGACTTTAGCAACGCTCGGAACTGTGCCTCACTCGGGGTTACCCCAAAGTTCTGTGCCACAAACGCCATGGTGCCTATCGTTAACACCTGTTAACCTTCACCCAAGACTTTACCCCAATTTCTCAAAAAAAAATTTACCAATTAATAATTAAATAATAAATTTTAATTAATAAAAAAATTATTATTTTATTATTTTATACAATTTTAAATCCCGGACGTAGACCCAATTGCGAAACCGCAAATCGTAATTTGGACGAGCCCCCAATTCTGTTACGTGGTCCCCTCGGTGAATACCTGGTCTCAGTGACCCCCGGACCGTGAGAGGAACTTCGCCAGAAAGCTGTATTATATATGCGCTTTCGCCACGCAATCCATATGAATTTCACCCAAGAGACAACTGACGTTCAAGGATATATTTAAATGGTAATGATACCATACAATTTCAATGACACCACCACGGAGATTTTCCCCGAGCAATCAACAATACACAACCATCAACAATATTTCAATGACACAACCACGGAGATTTTCCCCGAGCAATCAACAATACACAACCATCAACAATATTTCAATGACACAACCACGGAGGTTTTCCCCGAGCAATCAACAGTACACTACCATCAACAATTCCCCAGCCACAATCAATTCCCTATGAGTAAGATGGCCATCTTATATACGTGTGTCCCGGTGAGTACTCACGACACCCTTTTGGTCTCGGTCCCACACAATGTCTCTGGGCCCCTCCTGACCAAGATGATAGTCGGCGTCGCCGCACTCGTGCGGTTGAACGAACCCCGGGTGGACGTTTCTCCACCGGGCAGGTATCGTACCAGGCACCGTGGCTGCAGCCCCTCGTGGCCACGCGAAGCGGGTACGGTAGAGCAAGCCAAACCCCACGCCGCTTGCAAGGCGCGTTAGGCCCCAACGTGCGACCCGCACGCGTCTGTTTAGACGGTGCCGCGAACGATGCCAGACGCGGGGTCGATGCACGGCCCCACGTCAACTTGACGTCTCCACCGGGCAGGTACACGTCCCGGTAATTCCTCTCGCCAGACAGGCTTCGGAACGCCGCTTTTCCACGCAGCGCAAGGTCGATCCCACCTTTTGTCGGAGCGGGGCGAGGAAGAATAATACTCGTCCTTTTCTCCTCGTGTCTTTTTCCTTCCGTTTCCGGTCACTTCCGTTTCCGGCCACTTGTTCAGAAGGGCTCCTGACCCTCCAATCACAACAACCCTTAATATACTACACACGGATAAGCAAAGACCTGAATGGTAATCCACATACCTTCACATAAATATGTAACACTAAGAACAATGAAAATAGAATGTTCGGTTTATATTCATGGTATTTTATAGAATTTACGTTCGTATGTGCTTAATTGTTAACATGCATAATTCTGCTAAATTCTGCTATTGTGGCGGACACAAAAGCCCACTGGCGTGGTGACATCATTCCACGCACGAAGTGGGCGGTGGCCACGCCCGAGGGGTAGGCGTGGCCTCATGATATACACCGGGCGACCAGCCCGGAAGAGTTCAGTGTTACAGTGTAGTCTTACAATAAAGACATTTATATGTTACCGCTTGTCCGCTTCCTCCTTGCTCACAAGCAGCGCGCGTAACGCCGCGCTTTACTATAACGTTTGTTGTGTAATTTACCATTTCGGGACAAATAAATACTCTGATGTAGTCAGAAATGGTTTTATTGGATTCCTTGACCATGAAAACCTAGGTATAGACACCAAATTCATGTTTCTAGGTTGATTAGTTTCCGAGATATTGTCAGTATTAGATTTTGATGGCGGCCATCTTGGAAAATGGCGGGAATGTATGAAGACTCCATGTGATCTTTGTCCACTCGGACCAAAATTCTTACTTAGACCCTAAGCTTCAAAATGGTACCAAAAATCAAACTTTTTCAAAAACTTGAAGTGACTGATGCCCCAGGCCCCCCCCTAAACCCGCTGCTGCAACTCCTCATCCTACCCGTTCTGCCCTCCCTCTGCCCGCTCCCCCCCACACCCCTCCCTTCCCCCCCACACCCCTCCCCTCCTTCCCCCCCACACCCCTCCCCTCCTTCCCCCCCACACCCCTCCCTTCCCCCCCTATTACATCCCTCGCATGTGTTGCTGTCTCGATTCTTTCTCTTCTAGCTTTTTCTACTTTTTCCTCTGAGATACAGAGAGAGAGAGAGAGCCCACACCTTTCGGTGAGGTCGACGGGTGAGTCGTATTCCTATCGACACTCTAAGGAGTTGCGACGGGTTTTCGCCCCTTTCCTCATTAAGAGGTGTGTTTTTGCCGCGTTCGTTTTCTCGTGCTGGTACATGCCGAGTGGCGTTTCTTTGCGTTTTTTTCCCCCTTGCTTTACAGAAAACTGCACCCGACCACGCCCCTTTTTCCCCCGACCCCTTCCTTTTCCCCCGACCCCAACTCGGCTTAGCCCGGGTAATTTGAATTAGTAAAATGTCGACACGTTCCCCGTATGCGGCTTTCGAAGCTCTCACACGGAAGCATGGCGTGGTGTGCGTTCCTCCCGATGAGGTTAGTGTGGAACACATTGTTATTGCTATTGGGAATATCATTGGGATGGAAAAGATCCGTGCAGCGTCACGGATGAATAAACGTATCGTTGTTTTTTTAGCCGAGGAAAGCCTCGTGCATGAGGTTGTCGCGGCTGGTCTGTCCACAGACAATGGACATTTCGTCTTAGTTTCCCCACTCGATACCCCAGCTGTCAAAATACTCCTATCCAACGTCCCCCCGTTTGTAAAAAATGAGTCGCTGTTAGCGGAACTATCGCGCTATGGTACAGTCGTGTCCCAGATCAAGATGCTGCCGCTGGGCTGTCGGAGTGAACAGGCGAAGCACGTCATGTCTTTCCGACGCCAGGCATACATTGTACTTCCCACATCCAACGTGGATAAAGTATTAAACGTGGTAATTAAATTCCGTATAAAAGATGACGACTACCAAGTATATGCGTCAACCGAGACATTAAAATGCTTCACTTGTGGAAAGTTCGGACATTTAAAACGTTTCTGTCCCCGAACTGCACCCTCTGTGATCGAGCAGACAGGCTCTCTGGACAATACTGTGCCCCCTCTACCTCTCAACACTGACGGACAAACTACCCCAACTACTGTCCCATACCCCCCACTACCTCCCAACACTGACGGACAAACTACCCCAACTACTGTCTCAGACCCCCACTACCTCCCAACACTGACGGTCAAACTCCCCCAACTACTGTCTCAGATGACATCGCACCAAATTTAACGACCGCTGATAAAACGAACATGAACATCTGGGATGGGTTTACACTTGTTTCCTCATTAAGGAAGAGAAAAACACCCCAGGATTCAGTTACACCTCGTAACGAAAAGGTGGTAGTTTTTCAGTCAAACATTGCGGGAATGCCTCTGTCCGACCAAACTACTACCAGCAACCGGTACGAACTGCTCATGCATGAGAATGTAGATCCCCAGCCCATACCTGAGACTTTCCCCCACAATGCAACGGAGGGGAATTACATCCCTCCTCAAGGGGAAATTAAAGCTGTTCCGTGTCCTTCTGTGAATGATGCCGAAGTGCATCAAGACCCGATCGTAAAAATAGGAGGAAACGTGATAGCAGAAAACCTGATCGTACTTCCAGCGGCCCCAATTTCTGAGCACAATGAAAATATTCTAACCCCAGCAGTACCTGTGCTGGCGGTCTTACATAACATGCCTGAGCACATTGGTAAAACTGATGGAGAACCTCAAACTGTCAAACCGGTGACGGTTTCCCCCGCACCCCTCCCACTACCCGAAGCTCCTTCAATTCCACTACCCCCTCCTGCTCCTATTAATATGGAGCAGGATGACACCTGCACAGCACAAGTTACCTCAGAGCCCCAAGAACCAGGAATTGAAAGTTTCCCAGACAGTGGTTCCGACATGTCAGATGAGGAATCTTACGAAATTGAGGAGTTCCCTACAACAAGCGAATCCAACGTCTTACCAGCCCAAATATTGAAATTCCTCAACCACACTTTTAGAAAGAGACACGTAGACATTAAAGATCACTTTTCTGACCTGCACGGGTTTATCGACACGGCAAGAAACATCATCCGCCGGCCTAGCGACCACCATTTCACAGAAGCCCAATGTAGCAGGCTGAAAAAGTACATTGTGAGAGCAAAAGATGAACAAAAAAAATGAGATTTGGAAGCTTAAATATAAATGGTGGCGCGAGTCAGCTGCGCAAACTCCAAGTGGTGAACCTTGCACTACAGAAAACATTAGACGTACTTTTCTTACAGGAAACCCACACTACGCCAGCATCCCATGCAGAATGGAACCGGATGATGAAAACGACCAATTTTTTTAGCGATTCCAATTCCCGAACTGCGGGAGTGGCTTTTCTTTTGAATCCCCATTTCCATCCATCGAAACTTTCCTTTAAAAACATAATCCCAGGGCACCTAGCCTCCCTAGAATTTGTTATTAATAACACAAATTTTACTTTGTTGAACGTTTATGCCCCTTCAAATAGCACTGAGCGGCAACGCTTCTATGCTAGATTAGGGCCTTATATGAGGCAAATAGACCTGCACAGGTGTATTGTAATGGCAGGTGACTTTAACTGCACTCTACAACCAAACCTAGATAGGAACGGTGCGGAACCCCATCCCGGACCAGCTAAATTATTAGCAGAGATAATAAGGGATTTTAAGCTTCAGGATCTTTGGCGGCAACAAAATCCCACGACGCATCAATTTACCTGGAGCAAGATCACAAACAACCAAGTATCCCTAGCTAGGCTTGACCGGATCTATATAAATTCACCATTTTTTAATCTCTCCCCTACCACTGGAATTTTGCCTTCTGGTTTTTCAGATCACCATTTAATTACTGTGAATTACCATTCACATCTGTCCTTGAATCGCCATTCTTTCTGGAAGCTTAATGTCACCATCTTAGAAAACCCCTCCTTTAGGGCTGCTTTCAAAGACGTATGGTCTGTTCTATTAAATCAAAAACACCAGTTTACAGATCAGCGTTTGTGGTGGGACAACATAAAGGCCCAATGTAGAGGATTTTGTCAACAATTTTGTTTCCTAAGAACACAAGAGGAACGTAGAACAAAGGCTACCTTAGAAAAGGAAATTCTACAAATTCAAACAAATTTAAAAACTCACTCTTCTCCCCAACAAGAACTGAGACTGAAAGAAAAGAAAGCTTTCCTTAATACAATAATTGAGAACCAAACCCAAGGGGCATTAAAAAGATTACGGTTTCAGCAGCTCAATCTTTTGGACACGCCAACCCGATACTTCTTGGATTTTGAATCGAAGGCTCCTCACCCCCAAATTACTGCTCTAAAACACCCTGACAATTCTGTCATCACTCAGCCTGAAGGAATCAAGAGGGAAGCTAGACTCTTTTTCTCCAACCTTTACAAAACAAAAGAAGTTGACCTAAATGGTGTCTCTCACTTATTTGACGGTGTTTCCACCTTAACCCCAGAGCAAAGGCAGAGCCTGGAGAAACCACTCACACTTGAGGAACTCTCCATCGCATTAAAGAGCCTTGGCAATGGAAAATCACCTGGCATCGATGGTCTACCGTCAGAATTTTTCGAATCTTTCTGGGACCTAATTGGCCCTGAACTGCTATCAGTCTTCCAGGAAAGCTTCGAAAAGAAGGAACTCCCGCTGAGCTGCAGAAGAGCAGTACTTACCTTGCTTCCAAAGAAAGGCGACCCTTTACTCATCTCCCAGTGGAGGCCAATATCATTACTATGTACTGATTACAAGATCTTTTCCAAAGCTATTGCCCTACGTTTTTCACCCTTCCTAAAGAACATTGTAGACATGGACCAAACTTATTGTGTTCCTGGTCGTAATATCCATGACAGTATTTCTGTTATTCGCGATTTGATTGATGTTTGTGATATTCATCATGAAAGTGTTGGCCTTGTTTTCCTAGATCAGGAGAAGGCTTTTGATTACGTTTCGCATGAATACTTGTCCGAAGTCTTAAATCGATTTGGTTTTGGACCCTTTATTTTATCATGTATACATATGTGTTACTCAAACGTATCTGCCCTGCTAAACATAAATAATGAGCTTGTGCCCCCCTTTTGTATTAAAAGAGGTGTTAAGCAGGGCTGCCCACTGTCAGGTGCTTTGTACACCCTTTCCCTTGAACCCCTCTTAAACACGCTTCGAAAGTCTTTGACTGGTTTCACTGTGAGAGGTTTAAACCACACTATAAAGACTATTGCCTACGCTGATGATATATGTGTGTGTATCAAAAACTCTGATGATATTGCTAAGATGATGCATGCTTTAGCACTTTTTAACAGAGCCTCGTCAGCAAAAATCAATTGGAAAACGACTGAGGCACTGTGGCTCGAATCCCCTTCCCACCCCCCATTCTCCCCACCCCCCCCCCTTCACCCCCGCTTCTTCCCGCAAATATTGCTTGGAGAAGAGATGGGATCAAGTTTTTGGGAGTTTTTCTAGGTCCTGGAGATTTCATCAGGCATAACTGGGAAGGTTTGCCTGAACGCATTGAACTGCTTTTAATAAAATGGAAAGGCCTACTCCGCCAATTGTCTTACCGTGGCAGAGTATTGGTCATAAACAACCTGGTTACCTCCATTCTGTGGCACAAGGTCTTGGCTCTGCAACCACCTGCTGGGTTAATCGACGGAATACAGAAGAGCATCACTCATTTCTTCTGGTCTGGAATGCATTGGCTACGACCGGAGAGATTAAATTTGCCGATACCTGAGGGTGGTCAAGGACTTGTCAATGTAAAATGCCGAATCATGGCTTTTCGTCTACGCACGATATGGTCCATTTTGCACGAGCCTGTTGTGCTTTGGAGGCAACTTGCATGCTGCATTTTGGGTCGTTTTGAGAATTTCGGTCATGCTAAGGAGCTTTTCCTAATGGACTTGACAATGTTTGATCTCTCTTCACTCCCCTCTTTCTACCGAAGTTTGTTAAATGCATGGCAAGCTCTCAAAAGCCATCGGGATCATACTACGTACGAGAGATCCATGTTCTTCAACGAGCCACTGTTTTGCAACTCACTTTTTGAAGGTTTTGGAAGCAGCAGGGCCATCATTCAAAAGTTTGTGGCTGCATCAATAACCAAAGTGTGCCACCTTAGAGACAATGCAAATGACAAGTGGCTAAGTGTTGCTGCTATTGCCTTGGCGACTGGCGTCAGATCATCTCGCCAACTAGACAGATGTCTAAGGGTGGTGCTTCGTGCCTACGGTACCTCCCAACCTTGGTTGGTTCGTCCTGTACCTCCCTCTGAGCCGAGCCTCTCTCCTTTCCCCAACCTTCTTTTGTCAGCCTCTGAAAACTTGGAGCCAATAAATTTTGGCCGTTCCTTTTCCTCTTCCAGTGGTAACCGCAAAACCTTATATTTCCAATGTTTAAAAGCTCTTTTCCCCTCCTTGTCTGCCCCAGCACCTTGCAAGTGGTCTGCAGTCCTGCCACACACTCCTCCTTTCTCCCCAAACTGGGGATGGTATTATAAAAATCCTGTGCCAAAACGTGCTGGTGATCTCCAATGGAGAATCGCACATTGGATAATACCCACAAACTCTCTCATTCACCGCTTTTCACAAGCGACAAGTGATCAGTGTCCCTTTTGTGGACAGAGAGAAACCTTGGCCCATGCGTCTATTCAATGCAGTCGTTTAACTCCTCTCTTTGTTTTCTTGAAAGTGCTATTTGCACGTCTTTCCATTGATTTCAATTTTCCAATGTTTATTTTAGGGCCAAGTGGCCCCTTAAACATCCAAGCAACAATTCTTGCAAACTTCTTTATCTCCCAAGCAAAATTGGCAATTTACAAAACCAGAAAATCAAAGATAAAGAATGACTTGTACAGTACAGATACTGTAGCAATGCTCAGAGCTTTTTGCGAGAGCCAGATAAAACTTGATTTTTACTGTTATTCACTTTCCAGCCAACTTGAACTTTTTGAAAGAATGTGGTGTGTAAAGGATTTTTGTGAAATATCTGAAGGTCATTTGGTGCTTTCTCTCTAGTCTTTATTAAATATCCTTCTGTGTTTTTTTGGTAGCTTAACGGTTTGTTGGTTTTGACTTCCCCGATGGTAAAATTGCATGTAACTGTTTTGTTTATTTTGTTTTGACTGTAAAAAATCTTCATTTTATACTTTTGTAATAAAAGGACATAAAAGTCAAGTCTCTCTCTCTCTCTCTCTCTCCCTCTCTCTCTCCCCCTCTCGAAGACAAAGGTACAGAAAGGATGAAAACAAAAATGCCAAAGCACACAGGATGGAAAAGGAGAGGGAGGGGTAGGGCAGGAGAGGAGAAAAACACACAAAGGACTCACCACACTACAGAGCAGCTGCATACGGCGGCCATGAAGCCACACCCAAATCACAACAGACAGCAGGGGGTGTGTGAGAGAGAGAGAGAGAGAGAGAGAGAGAGAGAGAGAGAGAGAGAGAGAGAGAGAGACAGACAGACAGACAGACAGACAGACAGACAGACAGACTTTGACTTTTGAGTCCTTTTATTATAAAAATATAAAAAGTAACAATATACGTGTTTTACAATCAAATCAATACTGCCAACAAAAAGAAGAACCACCAAATGATCATCAAATAAGAAACATAATCAGCATCTCATAACAGTATTTTCAATTCGTTTCCTTCAACTCCACAAAAACCACCGACACACCAAGTATCAATAAAGTTTTGAAGATTTCCGGTCACGTTGGAAAAGGTAAACTCAAGTTTCAATCTTGCTGAGACCAATGCATTAAAAGACAACATGATATTGCAGTGCTCTGTCGGTTTGCCAGATAGTTTATCTTTTCTTGTTAAATAAACAGCAAGTTTCGCAGTTGCTATTAGGAAACTAAACAGTTTAGATACAGGATCTTGTTTAGGGGCAAAACAAAAGATGAAATTTCTCAAAGAAAAAGTAATATGCATTTTGTGTGCAATATAATTCAACCAATGAAACAAAGGAAATAATCGTACACAGTCTATGAATGCATGAAACAAATCTTCATTGACTGCACAGAAGGGACAACAAACAGATACAGGAGAAAAATGTCTAATAAACATGTTGGAGGGAACAATCCAGTGGGCCAAACGCCACTGGAGATCACCTGTTCTTTTGGATGTGGGCTCACTGTACATGGCTTCCCAGATAGGTTCGGAGGGGGGTCCTCCGGGTAACAATCCTTTCCATCGGGTAACTCCATTTAGCGACGGGTTCCCATTTAACAGCTTGAGGCACATCTTGTAGATGCCCTTGCTGTCCATTGTCTGGAAAAGCTTTGACCCATCGCTAACAGGGGGCAACTCGTTTTGAATGGGTTCAACAATTAATTTAGGCACTGTCGGCTCATTTGGATCTTCTTCTGTACCTCGAGTCCAAGTTAGGCCAAGTTGCCGTCCCAACTGAATCATTTTCCTCAAAATTTTTGCAATCATCCTATGGGACCAAATCCCTGTCAGGTCGGCGATTTCACTTACGGATTTCCAACCATACCCTGAGTCATGTCGGAGATGCCGCACCTTCACAATACCAGCTGCTATAAAGTGTTGGCAAAAATCTCGACTCTTTGGAATGTCGGGAAAGAGAGGGTTATAGAACAAAGGCTCGTGTGCCAGCATTTTCGTTACATATGTGTCCGCCTGACGACTCACAGAAAGGCTCTGCCAGGCATTTAAGAGGCTTTGGTAAAAAGCAGGGAGAACCGATATGTCGACATGCTGGAGGTTCATTTGAAAGAGTTCAAACCCGTACCCGAGCCTACCCGCTCGCTGCAGTACAAGGCGTGCAGGGAGCCGGCCTGGCAGATGTTCCATGTAGAGGAGACGTTGAATGGACCGCAGCCGGAAGGCCATTAGGCGGGCTTTGATGTCGACGAGGTTGTGGCCACCCTCAGCCGAGGGGCGACATATCACATCGGGTCGTAGCCAGTGGTAGCCTCCCCAGAAGAAGTCCACCAGTTTGCCCTGGAGTGCTTTGAGTAGGGCCTCCGGCGGTTGCAGGCAGATGAACCTATGCCACAACATTGTGGCAACTAAGTTGTTGATCACTAGCACACGGCCCTTGAAGGACAAATGAGGTAAAACCCTTTTCCATCGGTTCAATCTTTCTCCCACTTGCTCAATTACCCCGTCCCAATTTCTTTGAGCATACTGTGGGGAACCAAGGAATATGCCCAAGTACTTAATTCCCTCACTTCCCCACAGCAACCCTGCGGGGAGGGATGGGGGCGGCTGTGGTACAGGCTGAAGAAGGTTGCGATAAAGGGAGGGTATCCATAACGTCTTGCTCTTGTTCCAATTGATTTTTAAAGAGGAGGCAGCGTGAAACTTTGACAGGCACTCAACAACGATATCGATATCATCCTTATCTTTTACAAAGATGCAGACGTCATCCGCATAAGCACATAGGGTTAGCGGTGCACTCATGGGAGTGAGTGCTATTCCAGAAATCTTCTTTCTCAGTAGATTGAGAAGAGGCTCTAAAGAAAGAGCAAACAATAAACCAGAGACTGGGCACCCTTGCCGGACCCCTCTCCGAACCTTGATGGGGGGAGCCAGCACATTATTAATCTTAATTAAACTAAATACATCCATGTATAGCAAGGAAATGTAGGAACGAAAGTTTGCTCCGAGGCCGCATGCCTGTAACACATGATGCATAAACTTATGGTCGATACTGTCAAATGCCTTTTCAAGATCAAGCGACATCATTCCAAAGTCTTCTTTAACACGGTTACCATCAATGAGATCTCTGATTAAAGAAATATTATCATGGATGGATCTTCCAGGAACACAGTAACTCTGTTCTGGCAGTACTAGATCACCGATAACCTTTTTTAGTCGATTAGCTAGTACTTTTGAAAAAAGCTTGTAGTCTGTGCACAGCAGGGAGATCGGTCGCCAGTTCACCAAAAGTCGGGGATCTTCAGTTTTCGGGAGCAAGCACACTACGGCTCTTCTTAGACTCAGCGGCATTATACCAGTCTGTATAGAAGTGTCCAAAACATTCAGCAACTCAGGGCCTAAAAGGTCCCAAAATGTCAGAAAGAATTCGGGAGGTAGACCGTCAATACCCGGAGCTTTACCTGAGTCCATGGCAGCAAGAGCACAGGTTAGCTCAAGGAGGGTGATTGGTAGGTCAAGCTCCAACCGTTGAGCCTCAGTTAGGGAGGGGAGGTGAGAGGTTAAATCCATCATTGTATCATTACAAACAGTCTGCTCCTCAAAAAGTTTTGTAAAGAATTCAATAATGTTTATTCTAACATCATCTTCGTTGACAACAACGTTGCCTCTTGAGTCCAAAACAGAAGAGATTAGCCGTGATGGCTTGCTTAAGGATTCTAAATGAAAGAAAGACTTGTTTGGGGTGTCTGATAACTTTACATTCTGTATTCTAAGTCTAATTAATGTTCCGGCTGCTTTCTCTTGAACTAACTCCCTTAAAAGAGCTTTCTTTACAAGCAATAACCGGTAATTGGCGTCATTGTTTTCATGAGCCAATTTATTCTCCAAATGTAGAATATCCAATTCCAACCGGGCCATTGTAATGTGCTTGTCGTTTGTGCTGTGTGATTGGAAACATTGACAAAACACCCGAATTTGAGATTTCATGTTATCCCACCATATGCTGGATGAAGAAAAGGAAGATTTCTTTGCTACTAGACTTGCCCAGAAAACACGAAAGGCTTCCTTAAACATACCATCTTCTAGAAGTCTAACATTAAACTTCCAATAAGCGCTCCTATTTGCGGGTTGAGGAAAGGAAAGGTTTAGGGTTACCATATGATGGTCTGAAAACACGGAAGGAAAAATATTTGAAGAAACCGCAGTATTTTTAAAGGGTACGTTGATGTACCATCTGTCAAGCCTTGCCAAGGATACTCGACTATTGGCGCATCGACACCAGGTGTACTGGGATGTGCTTGGGTGGTGCAACCGCCAAACATCAACGAGGCCCATTGTGCTAAAAAAATTGGATAAGTGTACATGGGACTCAGGATGGGGTTCGGCAGAATTTCTGTCAACCGATGGGTCGAAGGTGCAATTGAAATCACCTCCGACACACACACAATGATCAAAATCAACTGATCTTAAGTGATTTATCATTGCGGTGAAGAAGGACTTACGCTCTACGCTATCACTTGGCGCATACACATTAAAAATGGTGTAATGGAAGTTATGGCTTACTAGTTTGAGAGAGCTAAGCCGACCATTTATTACCTCCTGAAAATGGCATGACTCACACACGAGGCCTGGCTTCAGCAAGAAGCCGATTCCAGCGGATGAAGCTGATAAATTGCTGAAATAGCATTGGCTCTTAAAAAGTTGATGCCAGTTATGTTCCACATTTGGTGTGATGTGAGTTTCTTGAAGTAAGATCACATCCACCTTTTTCCGTTGAAATATGTTTTTTACTTGAACCTGGCGGAGGTGTCTAGCACCACCACCGTTAATATTTAAGGTTGCGAGTTTTATAGTTTTCATCCTGTATTGATGAAATCAGCCTGTGGCTGGGAACACTCTACACCTGCACGTGTGATGAATTTTCTTAACCTGTGGTATTGTGACTTATTCAGGTCAAATTGTTCAGGCGTTTTAATTATGGATTTTGCAGTGTGGATGAATGCAGCCAAATCGTCAAAATGGTCTTTAATGACTATGTTACGCTGTCTGTATGTTTCGGCTAGAAACGACACGATGTGTTGGGGGGGTATCTGTGACTGAGATGCTGATGACTGTGACAGCTCAGTCACTTCCACCTCGTCCTCAGACTCTGACAGGTCTGATAATGTCCCACCTGGATCTTGGGCTTTACTTGCAGCTCTCACACGCTCCTCTGGATGCGTCTCCTGAGATTTCGTTGGGTACTCTGGTACACACTCACGAGCAGACTGGTGCTTACTTTCTTTATGTGTGTTTTGGCAAATGGCTGCAGATCTCTGCGTAGCCGGGGTTACGATTTCTGTTTGTGAGACAGAGCAATTTGTTTGGTCACCAGTCCGCTCAGCTACTGGAGGGGGGACCGGTGGTGCTTCGCGTTCAGGCTCAAAAATGGCCGCATTGTTCGGATCAATGTCGGCTTTATTCTCAGGGCTTGGGAAATCAGTAACATCTTCTTTACCACTTTGGCGTTCGATATTTTCGTTTGCTGTAAACGTTTTGCCCTCTTTTGCAGAGACAGTGTCTCTGCCCAAGACAGCCTTCTTTATCGCACCATCGGGGCTATTTGTTAGTGGTGCTTTCCGTTTTTTGGTCAGTATGACAAGTTCTTCATTCATGGGTTCGTCAGCAGTACTAGCATCACCAAGTGCCATCTCACTGGGTTTGGGTAGCACCGGGGCGTCGGGAAGCACGGTCGGGGCGTCGGGAAGCACAGTCGTGGTGTCGGGAAGCACAGTCGGGGCTTCGGGAAGCACGGTTGGGGCTTCGGGTAGCACGGTTGGGGCTTCAGGTAGCACGGTTGGGGCTTCGGGAAGCGTAGTCGGGACCTCGGGAAGCACAGTTGGGACATCAGGAAGCACCGTCGGGGCGTCGGGAAGCACGGTCGGGGCTTCAGGTAGCACGGTTTGAGCGCCAGGAAGCACGGTTTGAGCGTCGGGGAGCACGGTTTGAGCGTCGGGGAGCACGGTCGAGGCGTGAGGAAGCACGGTCGAGGCGTGGGGAAGCACGGTCGAGGCGTGAGGAAGCACGGTCGAGGCGTGAGGAAGCACGGTCGAGGCATGAGGAAGCACGGTCGGGGCGTTTTCTTTTTTACAGCCCACATTGGTGTGTCCCAATTTGCCGCACTTCGTACAAGATGCTTTGGGACAAAACCTTTTAACGTGTCCGAAGGCTCCACAAAGGAAGCACGTTAAGGTGCCTGACGAAGCGTACATTTGATATTGACGATCATTTACGGAAATTTTAAACGAGATGTTTAGTCCTGTATCGTCGCCGCGATCAGGAAGCACCATGAATACTTGTCTCCGGAAACTCATAACATGTTTCATTCGTTCATCCCGACATCCCAGGGGAATCATCGAGATTCGGGAAACAACAGTTCCATACCGGGTCAGAACAGCCATTAATTTATCATCTGTGATAAACGGAGCGACATTTGAAATAATAACTTTAATCGCCGGTGTGTCCATCGGGGAAACCATGACGAACTGCCCACCTTTCAATGACAGACCGGCACTAACAACATCATGCACGAACTTCTCGTCCGACACGAAAACAACAAACTTTTGGTTCATCCGCGACGCGGCGCGGACATTTTCATCACCGATAACATTCCCTACAGCTAGGATAATGTCCTCGGTAGGAACACCTTCGGGAGGGACACACACGAAAGCATGCTTCCTTGTTAGGGTTTCAAACCCTTCCTGCCGTGCACGAACACTCGCCATAACGGCGATGTCTCACCTTTCCACCTTGACCAGGCGGAAAGGACACAAAATAAATAAAGTCGAAATGAAATAATGAATAATAAAGTTCACACGACGCGAGTAAGGTAAACAGCACCGACGGAGCAGGTAGACTGAACCGAACGGGTCTGCTCTTACCTTTGGGCTCTTCTCTCGCTCTCTCTGTCTCAAGGGAGGGAAAAGGGGCACAGGTGGTAAAGAGGGGCACGACAAAGGCGCGATGGGAAAGGAAGGAATGGAATGGGGGGGGGGGGGACGGGACAACACAAGCACGGAGCTACAGCACACGAACACCAGTGCACGCCATCTTGCCACGCCCAACACACGAGAGGCCAGCAGGGAGAGAGAGAGAGAGAGAGAGAGAGAGAGAGAGAGAGAGAGAGAGAGAGAGAGAGAGAGAGAGAGAGAGAAAGAGAAAGAGAGAGAGAGAGAGAGAGAGAGAGAGAGAGAGAGAGAGAGAGAGAGAGAGAGAGAGAGAGAAAAAAAAAAAAAGAAAAAAAAAAAAAGAGAAAAAACAAACAAACAGAAAAACAGAAACAAACACAGAGACAAAGTTGTGACCGCCTGCCATGCATGCAAGGACCAGAGAGGAAGAGGAATGCACCCTCATTTTGTCCCTCGCTGACATCACTCCCCGACAAATCCTGACGTCCCATTACATCAACCCATGGCTCCTTAACCAGTCACAAAGCTCGGGGCATGGTTTCTCAATTACGAGTCCTTGGAGGCAGAGTCTAGCCATCCTTCAGGAATGTTCGGATGACGTCGGCGGTCGTAGGGCGGGGTTCACTTGCCCGATCGTAATGTCCGGTTATACTGTCAGCATGATGGTGCGATGGCCGTTGTTGTAATTGTTGTTGTATTGGCGGCCCTTTTGGATGAAATAAAACATAAGGGACAAATCACAGGGGCAATTACACACTGGAGATTATCCTTAATCCCTACCTAATGAGCATAGCTCCACCACTTATATGGAGACACATACTGTATGCAATCTTATTCTATACAGATTTCCTACTTAGTTACATCGAGGTGGGCTTCTTCTTCGCATCACACGGTCCATGCTAATTTACACTCCTGACTTCACCAAGGTATTTCATCTCTACCCCCCACAAACGTAACAATATTTTTGTCCATCAAACCTCTTTCTCGTTATTGTGAATTTGTCTACCCTGTCCAAACCAATAATGCAAGAATACAACTAGAACACACTTGGTCGAGAGCTACCCTCAGCCAGGCTGAACAGTTTACGTTTTGTATCCCACTGATATGTCGGATCTGGAATCGGACCTGAACCAAAATCGAATCAGCTTGTTCTTGTCACCTAACCAACTCCTCCATCTAGTTTTGTCATAAGTCATTTGCAACTCTTTGAATTATCATACTATTTATCGTTTTTGGTCCTATCACTCAATGGTGAAGAATC
Source organism: Myxine glutinosa (assembly GCF_964187855.1). Classification (NCBI taxonomy): domain Eukaryota; kingdom Metazoa; phylum Chordata; class Myxini; order Myxiniformes; family Myxinidae; genus Myxine; species Myxine glutinosa. The sequence continues at coordinate 100,457,418 of NC_136262.1, read as the reverse complement.
ACTTCGAAAAAATTTAAAACTCGTATCTGAATCTTGATTCGGATCTTTACCAAAATCGAATCAATTCATCCTTGTCACACACCCAACCTGTCCACCAAGTTTCCTCTGAATCCGTCCATAACCTTTTGAAATATCATGCTATATATCGGTTTTAGCCCGATCTCTCAGTGGTGAAGAATCACTAAAACAATTCTCAGATGTGGATCCTATACCAAATTTTATTTCCACCAAACTCTCCACCAAATTTTATCTGAATCTGTCCACAACCTTTCGAGACATCCTGTTCACAAACGAACGAACAAACAAGCAGACAGGAGTAAAACATAACCTCCATATACTTTTAGTGGTGGAGGTAATAAATTGTGTTGCAGGTATAATGGGTTGAGTGGCATTTTTCTGTGTCTAACTTTCAAGATCCTTGGCAATTCCTTGTATGTTTGCATTGTTTGAATAATTCTCGTGTCGAAGGCTTTTCACCTGACTGATTGCTCATCTTGCAAAGCAAAGTCGCACTGCCTCGTCAAGAAGCTCTCTACAACCCCTTCTCTTTCACTGCCCCCCTTGCTACCGTGGCCACACCTCCACAGCTGCACACTTGAATCCAAAGCCATTAAAACCTCACACATTCAATTGGACTGCTGACTGCAAAGCGTTTTGTTTCCCATTTGTAGTAGTCTTTCTTACTGGAAGTCTTGAATTGGAATGTAACTCTTATTATCCACATTTATTGATGAACACACAGCTTGTATCAAATTGTTTTTCTATACTATAATTGTTGACTTTAAAACAAAAAAGACATAACAATTTTAATATGCATCAAGTGAATACAATTTTATAACAATTATGGTCGAATGGATTCAGAATAGAAATCATAGCCAAAGTTAAACTTTTTAAAGATACCTAACTCAACCCTTCCTGCTTCCCGCATTTCCAGGTGGCTACAAACGAGATCAGATCCCATTGGGAATTTTTCACCATCGTGGGAATCATCGGGCCAATGAGCAACAGGGGAGGAGAGGAAACAGTTGGCTGCAGGTAAGTAGGGATGAGGTATGCTATGAGATGGTAGTTACTGCCTGCTTGAAGCCCTGGAAGGAAGAGTAGGGTTTAACCGCATCAGGAAGGTGGTTCCACAAACAGCAGAAAAGAGGAACAAAATAATGGACGTGAGCGGTATACCTGGATTTTGGGAACCTTTTTTCCAGAACTTTCTCTTGTTTATTTCTTTAGGTTAGCCGTCAACAATGCAGACAGAAGGCGCAGTCAGCTAAAGGTCATCGTGGTTTGGTACTAGTGATGCAAGCCCTTCAATGGTGCAGCTCTCTGGAATGCAAGCTAGTGATAACTTTTCAGGGAAGAGTCGGAAAGACACGTTGGAACGTCTAACGTCCACCAAACCAATGCTGGCAGATGGGACGCCCAGTTTAACGTTGTCCGAGGTACGGCACACACATTGATAGGAATCACCCTGATGAAGCACCAATCGGACAGTTTATAGTTGTGTCGGGAATCGAACGCACACCTGACAGCTCAAAGACAAGTGTGCTGCCTCGGCATCCATCCTGTTCGGACCTAGACAGTAATGTGTGCTTTATCAAATGGATTTGCCAATACAGAATAAAAATATTTTTGCAATTTTGTTCTTGTGCACAATTATGCTCGTACTCTGGTGTGATAGCTGTGTGCTTTGATGAAAAGCCAAAATCTCTTCTTAAATCTTCTTAACCTCTGTGTCATGTTATTGAACATTGTTTTGTCGATGTGACGTCAAAGTTAATCCCATTATGGAGGACACCTCCTGGTCTGGGTATACATGATATTGATCCTTGAACTCCAGGTTATTTTTCTTCCCTCTCTCTCTCTCTCTCTCTCTCTCTCTGAGCATTTCTTCAAAATTCCATCAATTTTCATTCTCAGCAGGAAAGTTTCATTGCACGGTTCCAGATCTCATTTTGCCTTTGTCTCACATCCAAGAGTTTATTGCTGAGAGGCTGCGGCCAGTCATCGTTTCATTGTCCATGGTAGGCCTGGGTTGTATGCACCAGTAACTGAGCCGGTGTTGGGGAACGAGTGGCTTTGCCTCACACATCTATCTCATGGTGTAGCACAAGTCCTCGTATACCCAAAGGGAACTGGCGAGCTTCGGAAAATGAGCACACTCAGGCCACAGGACCATTGAAGATGTTTCATGTTCTGACTCCTGAAAGTTTTTGGAAGGTTGGGCTATCATAAGTTTAAGAACACCTTTTATTTTATTTCTCTGGGCTGGTGCTCCTGCCTCACACCTAGCTCGTCTTCACACTGTTGAAACCAAAGCGTTCAGAATCATTGGAATCTCCCGTGATGAAGCTAACTCCGAGGGCCTTTCACTCACTCACCGCAGGCAGGTTGGTGGTCTTTCTATCTTCTACCGACTCCTATCCGGCCTTGCTCCCCCAGCTCTCTCTCTCTGGGCTCTGTCCCCCAAATATTCCTAAAGGTCGCACAAGATCTGCCAGCAACCCTCTTCTGGTGAAATTGCCAAAATCAAGACTCTCTGCTCACCTTCACTCCTTCATTCCTCTTTTCTCCCGCCTCTGGAACAAACTCCCGCACTCTCTTCAATCCCACTCCTCCCTCCAGGTCTTTAAAACAGCTGTTCCCCACCATCTATTATCTTCCCCCATCCAAAATCTTGATCTCTTCTACCCCCGTTAATTCACCCCCAGATCCACTTTTATTGAAATACCGACTTCTTTCTTTCTTGGAAGTTCTAGCAGTGTCCATGTGTTTTATACCTTTCCCACACCCCATGTTGATGAAATGAAACGCTGCCCCTGTGCACAGAGCTAAGGAACCTACGTTGTTTATGGCTCCTTTTTAAAAATATGGTGTTCACTCAAAGGTCTTGGACATGTGAGGAAGGTGTGAATGTTTGTGGAGATGCAAGTCCACGCAAAAATAAATAAATAAATAAAGTACAATATTGCGCTTGAATTTGAATGCGCCATACATACCCAATGATAAGTTACCAAATGATAAGTTGATAAGTATTGAAAATTCCGTGTTACGTGCCCTCAATCCATGCAAGTGGGTTGGCAGGATGTGAATTTTAGCTCTTACACGAGCCTCGATCTTGCATACAAAAAAAAATTACCTAAACAAAGTACAAATTCCTGCTCTAGCTCACAGAGGCACTGCATCAGCGACTCAGCAGTGCTCCCAGCTATGCACGCGTCTCACGGCTACATCAAAAGATTTCTTTTGAGACCGATTGTCATCGAGGACCACGGGCTTAATGTCTCATCAAAAACAAGATCGTATTCACCGATGCCTAACCTGGTCCAATGCATCCTCAGATGGTGCATATCATTGTAAGGTTAATTCGCTCTCTAGATGTGAACGCAGCACTGCCACCCACGCCACTACCCTCGTGCCCACTCTCCCTCCCAACCTCACTCCCCTCCATACTCAGGTACAAAGCCGGATTTATTAAAAAGCCATGTTATTGTTTTCCTGACTGTACGCTTTGCTCAGAGCCGGTCTGCCTTTCGGTTGCCATTTTATAGCGAAATGCCAGCTGTGCCACTCCCTACACATGGCTATTCTTTGCTTTGGGTAATATGACTTTTGCTTTTATTTCTTTGTGTGCAAACCAATTTGTTCTCTCCATTGTGAACGACTATCCAGGCTTGCGATTCATATAAACATGAAGTAATGCCTTTTTTTTCCTATCATTACAAGTATGGCTATGCATTTGTAAACTCTTTGGTTTGGACATACCATGATTGTAGAACAAGTGATGCGTTCATTAAAAATCGCTAACCTTTGACCTCATTTGAGAAAACTAGATTTTTTTTTTCCTAGTCCAGGCTCTCTCATGTTTTGACGGGAGAGACAAACATCTGTGCCGATGGACGAATTAGAAGGCGTGTATCATTTCACCTGAGAAACCTTGGTGGGTCAGCTTACAACACAGGGCCTATAGGATTACATGCTTGATTTGGGAACCAGTGCTGTACTCTTTGTGTCCCTGAGCAAACACCTGCTCGATTCGCGATTGAATTGCCTCCCTCACGATTAGTTCACAAATGGATTAGCTACACTATGTTTGTTGCTAATTGTGTTTTGTTGACGAAAATGAATCAGAGTGTTCTTCTGCAGCACATTCTGTGTTTGCTCAGATGGAACAATTTCTTTTGTGTTTTTTCCCCTTTCAAAGCCAAAGCATGAAGTCCTTTCAAATATAAAGAGGGAGCTCCTTTGGATGGAGTCCTTTTCTGACGGACCCCCTTTCTTATCGAGCTCCTTTTAGATGGAGCCCTTTCAGATGCAGGAATGGTGAGAAGGGGACAATGGAAAGCACAATGGGAGAAAGGTGTTTGGAAGTATGTGCGAAGATTGAACATTTTCAAATTGCTCTTTAAAAAGGTTTAAATTGAAGTAATGCAAAGGGAGGAACAAGAAGAATTAAAAAGGGGAAGGAAATTTCGGGACTGAATTTATTAAGAATAAGTTTAAAATGAATGATGATGAATGACGTTAATCTACACGACATAACCAAAAGTATATGAACGCCCAAATATCACACATCTCATTCCAAATTGATGGGCATTAATATGGAGTTGGTCTCCCCCCCCCCCCCCCCTTCCTACGATAACAGCCTCCACTCTACTGGGAAGGTTTTCCACTAGATGTTGGAACATTGCTGCGGGGATTTGTTCCATTGAGCCACAAGAGCATTAGTGAGGTCAGGCACTGATGTTGGGCGATTCGGCCTGGCTCGCAGTCGGCGTTCCAAATCATCCCAAAGGTATTCGATGGGGTTGAGGTCAGGACTCTGTGCAGGCCAGTAAAGTTCTTCCATACCGATCTCAACAAACCATTTCTGTATGGACCTCGCTTTGTGCACGGGGGCTATGTCATGCTGAAACAGGAAAGGGCCTTCTCCAAACCATTGCCACAAAGTTGGAAGCACACAATCGTCTCGAATGTCATTGTATGCTGTAGTGTTAAGATTTCCCTTCACTGGAACAAAGTGGCTGAGCCCGAATCTTGAAAAACAGCCCCAGACCATTATTCCTCCTCCACCAAACTTTACAGTTGGCACTATGCATTCTGGCAGTTGCGTTCTCCTGGCATCTGCCAAACCCAGATTCATCCGTCGGACTGCCAGATGGTGAAGCGTGATTCGTCATTCCAGAGAACACGTTTCCACTGCTCCAGAGTCCAATGGCGGCGAGCTTTACACCACTCCAGCCAACACTTGGCATTGCGCATGGTGATCTTAGGCATGTGTGCGGCTGCTCCGCCATGGAAACTCATTTCATGAAGCGCCCGACAAACAGTTGTTGTGCTGATGTTGCTTCCAGAGGCAGTTTGGAACTCGGTAGTGAGTGTTGCAACCGAGGACAGACGATTTTTACGCGCTACGTGCTTCAGCACTCGGCGGTCCCATTCTGTGTGCTTGTGTGGCCTACCACTTCGTGGCTGAGCTTTTGTTGCTCCTGGACGTTTCCACTTCACAATAGCAGCACTTACAGTTTACCGGGGAATCTCTAGCAGGGCAGAAATTTGATGAACTGACTTGTTAGAAAGGCAGCATCCTATGACGGTGCCACGTTGAAAGTCACTGAGCTCTTCAGTGCGGCCCATGCTGCCAATGTTTGTCTATGGAGATTGCATGGCGGTGTGCTTGATTATATATACCTGTCAGTCATGGGTGTGGCTGAAATAGCCGAATCCACTAATTAGAAGGGGTGTCCGCATACTTTTGGTCATGCAGTGTATCTTATAAAAGAAGTGTCTGTCTGTATATTTGTTGCGCTATAATTTGAGAACAGATTAACGGATTTCAATGAATCCAATGACGGTGGATTCAAAGAACTCCCCGGAAAGTTTTTGAAGCAAAAAAAGAAGGTTTGTGTCTGGACACACGTGGCGAAATTGCACACGCCAACTATCAATGCTGGTTTTCCCCCCATAGAGGCAGGATCTCCCAGGAATAGTTTTTTGCTAACTTGAGAATGGATTAACAGCTTTCAATGAAACCAATGACTGTGGATTCAGAGAACTCCCAGGAAGTTTTTTGACGCAACAAAAGGGAAGGTTTGTGTCTGGGCACACATGGCGAATCTGCAAACACCAACTTGCAATGCTGGTTATCTCCACATGGAGGGCAGGATCACTTTTTCGTTCTTGCCCCATAGATTAACCATCGCAGCAAAGATTGGTATTCTCGTCAGTTAAGCGATGGGTCTTATATGCTGGTATTTCTAATACTAGGGCATGCCCGTACTATATATATATCTAAAATTATATCCCCCCCCTCTATTTACATGAAATGGTTTGGTCCAAAGCGAACGGCTTGCGAGTACGGTGACAATCCCCCCCCCCCCTCTATTTACATGAAATGGTTTGGTCCAAAGCGAACGGCTTGCGAGTACGGTGACAATCCCCCCCCCCTCTATTTACATGAAATGGTTTGGTCCAAAGCGAACGGCTTGCGGAGTTTGGTAAAGAAATCGCCATAGCGTGCACAAACGCGCAGGAAAGCGAAAGAATCGCAAATTAGTTTTAATTAGTTTTAAAACATAGTTTAACGCCAACATAGTTTGCCAACGTGAAATAAATGAATACGCTCTCAAATGTGCCGTCCGAGGCAGAGTCTGTTTGCCACGTTCGGCACACGTGATAGCTCGCTGCTCTCTGATTGGTTGAATCGTTTTTTGGACATAACTCGCTAACTACTTGTCCGATTAATATGAAACCTTGAAAAGGCACATCCTCGGGTCCCCAGCAATATACCTGGCAAGTTTCAAGTATATCGGACCCGTGGTTGTCGAGAAACAGCGGTCACAGACAGACACACAGAGATTACTGGCATTATAGATAGACTAGGGCATGCCCGTACTATATATATATCTAAAATTATATCCCCCCCCTCTATTTACATGAAATGGTTTGGTCCAAAGCGAACGGCTTGCGAGTACGGTGACAATCCCCCCCCCTCTATTTACATGAAATGGTTTGGTCCAAAGCGAACGGCTTGCGAGTACGGTGACAATCCCCCCCCTCTATTTACATGAAATGGTTTGGTCCAAAGCGAACGGCTTGCGGAGTTTGGTAAAGAAATCGCCATAGCGTGCACAAACGCGCAGGAAAGCGAAAGAATCGCAAATTAGTTTTAATTAGTTTTAAAACATAGTTTAACGCCAACATAGTTTGCCAACGTGAAATAAATGAATACGCTCTCAAATGTGCCGTCCGAGGCAGAGTCTGTTCGCCACGTTCGGCACACGTGATAGCTCGCTGCTCTCTGATTGGTTGAATCGTTTTTTGGACATAGCTCGCTAACTACTTGTCCGATTAATATGAAACCTTGAAAAGGCACATCCTCGGGTCCCCAGCAATATACCTGGCAAGTTTCAAGTATATCGGACCCGTGGTTGTCGAGAAACAGCGGTCACAGACAGACACACAGAGATTACTGGCATTATAGATAGACTAGGGCATGCCCGTACTATATATATATCTAAAATTATATCCCCCCCCTCTATTTACATTAAATGGTTTGGTCCATTCGCAAAGCCAAAGCGAACGGCTTGCGAGTACGGTGACAATCCCCCCCCTCTATTTACATGAAATGGTTTGGTCCAAAGCGAACGGCTTGCGAGTACGGTGACAATCCCCCCCCCTCTATTTACATGAAATGGTTTGGTCCAAAGCGAACGGCTTGCGAGTACGGTGACAATCCCCCCCCCTCTATTTACATGAAATGGTTTGGTCCAAAGCGAACGGCTTGCGAGTACGGTGACAATCCCCCCCCTCTATTTACATGAAATGGTTTGGTCCAAAGCGAACGGCTTGCGGAGTTTGGTAAAGAAATCGCCATAGCGTGCACAAACGCGCAGGAAAGCGAATGAATCGCAAATTAGTTTTAATTAGTTGTAAAACATAGTTTAACGCCAACATAGTTTGCCAACGTGAAATAAATGAATACGCTCTCAAATGTGCCGTCCGAGGCAGAGTCTGTTCGCCACGTTCGGCACACGTGATAGCTCGCTGCTCTCTGATTGGTTGAATCGTTTTTTGGACATAGCTCGCTAACTACTTGTCCGATTAATATGAAACCTTGAAAAGGCACATCCTCGGGTCCCCAGCAATATACCTGGCAAGTTTCAAGTATATCGGACCCGTGGTTGTCGAGAAACAGCGGTCACAGACAGACACACAGAGATTACTGGCATTATAGATAGATTAGGTCGTTCTGAGAGGGCAGAAAGAAAAAAGGGAATAGTTGGTAATTTGAGGTGGGTGTGGGGAATATCTTGGCTATTCATCTTAGGGTTTTTCTAGCTCAAAATTTGCATGGACCTTGTGGAAGGGTAAGAAGGAAAATGTGTGAGAGAGTTGCTCAGATCATGATAATTCACTCATTCTTGGATTTGGAGAAAGTTCATGAAGGCAGATTGAGCTGTGTTGATTGTGAGTTTGGTTGTTTGGTGGTTCTTTCTCCACCAACAGGAGTTGTTTCTGAAAGTAGAAAATGGTCGGATATGTTTGTATGTATTGTGTGGTATTTGTTTTGTTGTCTTTTTTCTTCTTCTTCTGAGCAGTGTATGTTGTGAGGTTGGTTGGTTGGTTTATCTAGCATTTGTTTTTGCTGCAGTCGATTCTGGGAGTGAAGGTTGTTGTTTGTTTGTTATGGTTTGTGTTCGCCTTGGCTGAGGCTGTGGTAAAAATGTATCCATGTGCAGCTTCTGCGTGTGGATGTGTGTATGCCTCTGCTGGCCCATCTTGGTGACCATATTGAGGTTAAAGAGCACACCCTCATTCCCCCCCCCCACCCCCCCAACATAAGTGCAGGGGCACATCCAGGGAGGGCAAGGGGGAGGGGGAAAACCCGGACGCGGCTTAAAAAATATTATAATGAAGGAGCTGCGCTCCAACGCGAGTCGAAATAATTGACGCGACCAAAGACGGAATTCGTCCGAGTTGCTTTATTGAAACAAAACAGCTCAGGTATTCTGACCAGCCCGTTTATCGGGCAGCAATATATATACACATTTATGCCGGGGCGTTTGCCCGGGAAAACCGAGACCGGGCATGCCCGGGTGTCAAGGGCGAGTCCTGGAAAGGCGAGTCTGGACATGCCCGGGCGTCCTGGACGCGGCCTGGCAAGTCGAGGCTGGGCGTGCCCGAGCGCTCTGGGCGAGCCCTGGAAAGGCGAGAGCGGGCATGCCCGGATGCTCTGGGCGAGCCCTGGAAAGGCGAGTCTGGACATGCCTGGGCGTCCTGGACGCGGCCTGGCAAGTCGAGGCTGGGCGTGCCCGGGCGCTCTGGGCGAGCCCTGGAAAGGCGAGAGCGGGCATGCCCGGGAAAGACGAGAGCGGGCGTGCCCGGGAGGTTCGGGCGTGCCCGGGAACAGCGAGTCCGGGCATGCCAGGAGAGGTGCGTCTGGGCCCGTCCGGACGAGCCCGGCATGGCGATCGCGCCCTGGCCGCGTCCTGGCAGGTGCAAGGCGATTGTGTACATTCAGCGGGAACCGCTACACACGCCTCTCCAGAATCGACCTGCACCGGCAGGGTCAATTTAAGGGGGGTCCGGATGACCCGGCCAAAGCGACCCCTGGAGGGTCGTGGGGGGGGGGGGGGGTCCGATCTGGTGGTGGGTGGTCGAGCGGGGGGAACTGTGGACGGGGGGCGGCCTCGCCGCGGAGGAAGGGCCAAACGTGGTGGTCGGTCGACATCCACGTGCGCCGGTTTGAGGCGGTCCACAGAGATCCGGTCCGACCGGCCGCCGACGTCGACGACGAAGGACTTGTCGCCCCGTCGCAGGACCCGGAAGGGCCCGTCGTACGGCGGCCGGAGTGGCCCCCGGTGCGCGTCATGACGCACAAAGACGTACTCCGCTGTGCGAAGCGCCGGGGGGACTAGGACTGGGGGCCACCGTGGCGGGACGTTGGCATGGGGGCAAATCGTCGGGCGGCCTCCTGGATGTCCGAGCGCTGGTGTGCGGCGGACCAGGGACTGGTAGCGTCGGGCACGAACTCGCCCGGGACGCGGAGCGGCTGGCCGTAGACGAGCTCGGCGGCGGACGCCCGGAGGTCCTCCTTGGAGGCCGTGTGGAGGCCCAAAAGGACCCACGGCAGCCGGTCGGTCCAACCGTCGTCCTGAAGGCCGGCCATGAGTGCGGCCTTCATGGAGCGGTGAAACCGCTCGCACAACCCGTTGGCTTGGGGGTGGTAGGCCGTGGTGCGGTGCAGCGTGACCCCCAACGAGCGGGCGACCGCGCCCCAAGGTTCGGACGTGAACTGTGGGCCGCGGTCGGACGAGATGTCCGCCGGTGCGCCGAAGCGCGCGACCCAGGTGGCGATGAATGCCTGCGCCACGTCGGCGGTGGTGGTGGAGGTGAGGGGCATGGCCTCCAGCCACCTGGTGGTCCGGTCCACCATGGTGAGCAGGTGGGTGAACCCCCGCGATGGGGGCAGGGGACCCATCAGGTCCACGTGGACGTGGTCGAAACGCCGTGCAGGCACGGTGAAAGGGGCAGGCGGGGCCTGGGTGTGCCGGTGGACCTTGGCCCGCTGGCAGGCCGTGCAGGCGTGGGCCCAGTCGCGGACGTTCCGTCGAAGGCCGTGCCAGACGAAACGCGCCGACACCAGCTTCTGAGAAGCTTTCCGGCCCGGGTGAGAAAGGCCGTGGATGGAGGCGAAGATGCGGCGCTGCCAGGAAACGGGCACGATGGGGCGAGGCTGGCCCTGGGAGACGTCGCAGAGCAGGACGGTGTCCGCGAAGGGGATGTCGGCCAGGCGGAGGCCCGTGTCCGCCGCCCGGAGGGCCTGCACCGAGGTGTCGGTGGTCTGGTCGGCCGCCATGAGCGCGAAGTCCACGCCGAGTTGGACCGCGTTCGCGCTGGCCTGAGAAAGACAGTCGGCCACGGCGTTGTCTTTGCCGGCGACGTGCCGGATGTCAGTGGTGAATTCCGACACGGCGGAGAGGTGGCGCTGCTGGCGGGCCGACCACTGCTCCGTGACTTTGGCCATTGCGTAGACCAACGGCTTGTGGTCGACGAAAGCCGTGAACGGGCGGCCCTCCAGGACGTGTCGGAAATGGCGAACGGCCAGGAATAGACCGAGCAGCTCGCGGTCGAACGTGCTGTATTTTAACTCGTTCGGCCGGAGTTGCCGGCTGAAAAAAGCGAGTGGCTGCCAAACCCCGTCCACCCATTGTTCATGGACGGCACCCACCGCGTAGTTGGAGGCGTCCGTAGTGAGGGCGATGGGCGCGTTGAGCACCGGGTGAGCCAGCAGCGTTGCGTCGGCGAGGGCCCGTTTTGCGCTCGCGAAGGCCGCGTCCATGGCCGCGGACCAAACGATGTCATGCTTGGCCGGCTTGCCCCGGAGGGCCTCGTAAAGGGGCCGCATGAGCAGAGCAGCGCGGGGCACGAATCGGTGATAAAAATTCACCATGCTGAGGAACTCTTGTAGGGCCTTGATGGAACGGGGACGCGGGAACGTGGTGATGGCCTCGACCTTGGTCGGCAGTGGCATGGCCCCGGTCTTGGTGATGTGGTGGCCCAAAAAGTCAACGGTCGTCGTGCCGAAGTGGCATTTGGCCGGGTTGACAATTAAGCCGTGCTCGCTGAGGCGACCGAACAGTGTTCGGAGGTGGAGGAGGTGCTCGGCGCGGGACGTGCTGGCGACGAGGATAGAACATCCAGATCGACGAAAATAAATGGCAGGTCGCGCAGCACGCCGTCCATTAAGCACTGGAATGCCTGGGCCGCGTTCTTGAGGCCAAACGGCATCCTCAAAAATTCGAACAGGCCGAACGGCGTGATGACGGCCGTCTTCGGGACGTCGGCCGCCCGGACAGGTACCTGGTGGTATCCCCGTATCAGGTCAATTTTGGAAAATATGACCCGTCCCGCCAAACGGGCGGAAAAGTCCTGGATGTGCGGGATCGGGTACCTGTCGGGGGTGGTAGCGTCGTTGAGGCGGCGGTAGTCGCCACACGGGCGCCATCCGCCCCCCGGCTTTGGCACGATGTGCAGTGGTGAGGCCCACGCGCTATTGGAGCGCCGCACAATGCTGAGGTGCTCCAACGCGTCGAACTCAGCCTTTGCCACGGCGAGCTTGGCCGGGTCGAGGCGGCGGGCCCTGGCGTAGACCGGCGGGCCCGTAGTGGGTATGTGGTGCTCGATCCCATGCCGCACTGCGACGGCCGAAAACGTCGGCCGCGTGAGGGCCGGGAATTCCGCGAGCAGGCGAGCGAACTCGTTCGCCGTCGGGAGGGCGCACGCCAGTTCGGTCGGCGCGGAGCTGCTCATCGTGCACGCCAGGTAGCTGAAGGTCTCGGCGTTGACAAGGCGACGTCGTTTGACGTCGACCAGCAGCCCGTGCGCGCGGAGGAAGTCGGCGCCCAGCAAAGCCATGGGGACGCAGGCAGTCACAAAGGTCCACTGAAAGCGCTGGCTGCTGAAGCAGAGGGTGACGTCGCGCGGGCCGAAAGTGCGTATGGCCGAGCCATTAGCAGCGACCAAAGAGGGGCCGCAAACGGCGTCTCGCCTGTCCTGCTCGGAGGCGGGTATGACGCTCAGTTGGGCGCCGGTGTCACAAAGGAAACGCCGCCCGGACGCTTTGTCCCGAATAAAAAGCAAGTTGCCCGAGTGGCCGGCGCTCATGGCTGGGAATGAACGCCGGCCCGGCCGTTTCCCGACTTTCCGAAAGTGCACGGGGGTCGGCACGTCCGAGCCTTGTGTCCGAACCTGGCGTGGTAATAACACCACGCCTGGTCAGGTGGAGGCCCCGGCCGTCGTGTCGGAAGCGGTCGGCGCGGCGTGGCAGCCGCCAGTTGCACCGGCAGTTCGGCCTCCAACCGTGCAGGGCGCTCGGGCGTCGCCTCGGACGGCGGCAGGCTCCAGGTAGCCGCGCCGATGTGTTGGCCCGCCGAGGAGATCTTATCGGCTTCCCTGGCGAGGGCGCGGGGATCGGTGATCGACGTGCCAGCCAGGGCGAGGCGTACCGGGTGAGGCAGCTGGCGAAGGAACAGCTCGCGGAACAGAAAATCCGGAGAGTGCTCACCGAGCAACGAGAGCATATAGTCCATGCGCTCGGACGGGCGCGTGTCGCCGAGCTCGGGCAGGTCGAGCAGGCGCCGTGCGCGTGCCGCCGGTGAGAGGGCGAAAGCGTCGAGGAGGAGCGTCTTCAGCGCGTCATACTTGTCAGCAGCCGGCGGGTGCTCAAGGTGGCTCAGGGCGCGGGCTGCGGTGGCGGAACCGAGCGCTGCCACGACGTGGTGGAAGCGGGTGTCGTCCGCGGTGATGCCTCGCAGGGCGAACTGGGAGTCCGCCTGGGCGAACCAAACAGCCGCGTGAGCCTCCCAGAAGGTAGGCAGTTTAAGAGTCACTGCCGTGTCCATGTCGGTAGGTCACCAGTGAAGGAGCTGCGCTCCAACGCGAGTCGAAATAATTGACGCGACCAAAGACGGAATTCATCCGAGTTGCTTTATTGAAACAAAACAGCTCAGGTATTCTGACCAGCCCGTTTATCGGGCAGCAATATATACACACATTTATACGTATATATACACATACACATATACACATATATATACACAACACATACACATACACACACGACCAGCCCGCGTTTGCCCGGGAAAACCGAGACCGGGCATGCCCGGGTGTCAAGGGCGAGTCCTGGAAAGGCGAGTCTGGACATGCCCGGGCGTCCTGGACGCGGCCTGGCAAGTCGAGGCTGGGCGTGCCCGAGCGCTCTTGGCGAGCCCTGGAAAGGCGAGAGCGGGCATGCCCGGACGCTCTGGGCGAGCCCTGGAAAGGCGAGTCTGGACATGCCCGGGCGTCCTGGACGCGGCCTGGCAAGTCGAGGCTGGGCGTGCCCGGGCGCTCTGGGCGAGCCCTGGAAAGGCGAGAGCGGGCATGCCCGGGAAAGACGAGACCGGGCGTGCCCGGGAGGTTCGGGCGTGCCCGGGAACAACGAGTCCGGGCATGCCCAGGAGAGGTGCGTCTGGGCCATTCCGGACGAGCCCGGCATGGCGATCGCGCCCTGGCCGCGTCCTGGCAGGTGCAAGGCGATTGTGTACATTCAGCGGGACCGTTACAATAATGTAAAGACAAAATCGACTATATAAGAGAGCCTTTGTCTGCGTGTGTCGCCATTTTTCTCAGACATGGCTGAACGGATCTTCTTCAAACTTTCAGGGGTTTGTCAGTGAGTGCTTGGGAGTGTTTTAGACCCCCCCCCCCCCCCAAAAAAAAAAACAATATTGAAAACTCAAAAATAAAAGTTCGTTTTTTGGGGCGATTAAATAAAATCGCTCTATAGTGCCGAAGCCTTTTTGATTAATAACAGTTATATACAAGTACACATTCACATAAATAAACACAAAACAATTACCAGACATTTGCACACAAATAATCAAACAATTCCAGAAGCGGTCGAAGTTGGTGGTAAGTCTTCTTCTTCCTGAACGTCATCATACTTAGAAACGTGATCAACGGCACTTTCACTAGCATATATTCAACGAAAAGGTAAAATGATGATTTGACATTTGTGATGGATTCTGATTTGGATGTAATTGCTTTCCCATTACATTTGCTCTCATTTCAAATATGTTAATGTTTCTTTTTCGCTTGAGCAACGTTGGGTACTACAGCTATAAATACTTTTATAATTTACTCGGGGTGCAAACACAAATACAACTTTATGTGGGGGGTAACATAGGCGACGTGGCCGCGGCCTTATTCAGGGGTGTGCGAGGCTGGGGAAGGGGCATAAATTATCTATGTAAATGTGTACGGTGTAGCGCCACCTAGTGATGGTGGCAGAGGATATTACAATTTCCTTTTTTTTTTTTACCTGTGCAACACTGAGGTTAAAGCACTCTTTGCACAGGTAATTTTTTCCTCCTCCCCTTACCACCGTCAAAGCCACTCCCCCTTACCCCCAAAAAGATGTATATGTAGTATATCTTTCCCCTCCCTCTTCCCTCACCTCCCCCTCTCCTCCCCTTTCAACTCCCCCCACTCCCTTCCTCACCCCTCCCCCCACTCCCTTCCTCACCCCTCCCCCCACTCCCTTCCTCACCCCTCCCCCCACTCCCTTCCTCACCCCTCCCCCCACTCCCTTCCTCACCCCTCCCTCTCCTGCCTCCTCTCCTTTCCCCCCCCCCATCCACCCCCTTCCGGCGGCGGCAGCGCCGGGTACTTCAGCTGGTATATAATAAGGAAAGCAAGCTTACCTAATATTTCATCAAGAATTAAAATGTAAAATCTGCAACAATTACATTTAAGAAAACTAGCAACGGTACCCGCCCTATGGGTGGGGCTTCAATTGGGAGGCCCAAATGAAAAGGCAAAATATCAGAAATTGAAGGTTTTTTTATTTTAAACGATTTATATAAACATCCGTTGAATCATATCACATGCAAATCATCAAAATCTAAACAGTACATGGCACTCATTTTTTTTAAAAAGATTGAATTCTGCAAAACGGAAGCGGCCGCTACACGTCTTTCTCAGTCGTACGTTTATGTGTGAAGAGTGAGCGCCGAATCTGTAACACGGAATCGGCCGCTACACCTGTTTCTCAGTCGCTTTGCACACGCTGCCGTGTTACTTCGGAGCCGCACGTTTATATAGGAAGAGTTCGTCAGGAGTCGATCTACTCTCTCCTGGTATGTAGAATAAGCAGTATTTGTAGAATTTCAACAAAAGCCACATCACTGTTCATATTGGTAAATATTATTCCATCGTGTTTGGAAAAACTAGAAAATTGGAAAATTGGAAAACTTGGAAAAATTGGAAAAACAATATAGCCTATTTTACTCCCAGGGGTCCCAGGAATACCCACCCAAAATATCGTTGCGATCGGTTGAGCCGTTTTTGCGGTACCTTCGAATGGACGGACGGACATTTGATGAATTATAGTAAGATGCTTGAAGGGTTTAATTATGTTAACGTTTTTGAAATGTACGAATACATTGATTATGCCAAAAATCCGGGTCTATTAGTTACTAAACGTTGTTGAAAAAGATGGATAGGTATTTTCGGTGTCATTTCTGCTATTGTCATTTTAATTTCTGGATTGAACAATCAACAACAACTTCAATGCTTTGTTGTTGTTATATGTGCACAAAGATATCGAGTTCGACATTGAGAAGGTAGTGGACATGTTTGCAAGAAAACATCCCTGAAATATGTTATTCATGAATCCTCTGTCTGATTAAATCGATTTTATCAGACAATTGCAGTGACGTCAGACATTAACTTTATTGTCCTATACTTAATGGTTATTGTCGTTGCAGTTTATGTCGGAACGATTGATTTGTTTTGATTATGTCATTTATTTAATTACATGCATTGTCTGCTTTTCATTCAATTTGATTTTAATGATGAGACAATAATTAAAATAAATGTTGAGTTTTGAGAAAATGCCAAAAGTTTTTTCATTAGTGAAACTCTTTTGAAGTGTACTCGAGCATTCTGTGTACATATTTAGAATAGTCTTTAGAATTAATGACAAAAATAAACTCCCACCAAAAATGTTCCCCTCGCTTTGCTCGGTGAAATTATATTTTTTAATGCAATATGCACATTTTTACTCCCTCCCATTTTTGGCTTTCGGATCGCCTCCAACTTCGATCGACACCGGTGGACATTTTTGTCAGATAACAGATACCACCAACACCAATGGCAATCCTATTGTACATCGTCATTACATGAGTTTACGGTCTTCATTTAAGGGATCATCCAGGAGCACATTCCATGTCATTAGCATTTTTTTTTTTAAACGTTAAAATGTCAAAATGAACTGATCACGTGCACTATTTCCAGAATGCACACTCAGACACACACATAACAATGTGCATTGTTAGCATTACAAACTTCACTATGTGCTATATGCAAATGATCATGCTGTTAAAATAGGCCTAACAAGAAAAGTGCAATCATTATAGCAAAATGAATTACAAATTGGAGGAATTTCACCTACGATCCTGTCATGCCCGATGGCATATCGAGCCTCTTGATCTTGTGCCACTGCATCCCTCTGTTGGTCTGTCTTGGTCCCTCTGGTATTGCAATTGTACAGTCTGTGCCTCATTATACGATAATAATTGCATTATCTCATTATGAATCGTGGAATAGTGTGTGAATGTTTACAAACTGGAGAGTTCATAGCAACAACACCTTGCACGGCACGGTCAAGAGAAAAAGGACGTGAGCGGCTCTGCAAGTAACAACTTTGATTTGTCGAGATGATGTAAAATGCCGTAATATTCTGTCCAAGTACTGCTAAACTAAAGACCTTTGAAAGTGCCAATAAGATTATTTGTGTTCTACAATCTAGTATTCAAATATATAATTAAATTGAAATAAAATAAGGATTTTAAAGGCTGTGGAATATTTTTTCACAATTTACCGCCATTGATGCAGCGTCTTTTACACCGCCTTATTGAACACGTCACATCAGTTCTTCGCGCATGTTGTTTGTGTCCTTTATAACGTCCTTAAAAACAGCAAGTTTCTTGTTAGGAATGATTTTCAATTTTGTTTTACGACCAGGCAGACAAACAGACTAAATAATTATCTCACTCTTCTCTGAGGATGTGTGATCGGGATGAATTCAGAGCTAAAATTACTGCTAAAAACTGCAGGTTCATTTTCCAATTCGTGTTCTGATTTGTGTTCAAAATATAAAATTCATTTAAAATTAAGTTGGCCCTCGATTATAAACTGATGTTTGTGAACAGACAGACAGACAAAGTAAAGCAATGGCTGAGCACCACTATTCACTTCGCATGTGCGGGGTAATTATGAAATGGTGTTGGAATCTATATAATTAATATCTATATAATAATAGCGTAAGGACTCGACTTTGTTATCCCTTTTACGCCGCACCCAGTGACCCGATGTCCACGGCACTAATGGATTTACGATCTACGAACCGCGCTCTTTGTTTATCACGTACAGCCATACTCGAAAAATCTGAATTAGCCGACGTTGGGGCCCAAAAGCATCCGATTAACTGCCGATACGACGCCATCTTTAGACGCCATCGTATTGGCGTCTGCTGGCCGAAGGCGAAAGCAAGCCGTCCACTGGGTGGACAATTAGTAAGGGCATTTTATGAGATATTTCACAAATCTGTTAACTAAATTGTTACCAAAACATTTCTTCACCAATATGTTTGTAAAGGTGTGTAATAACATGTGTTAAAATGTTGAAGTTCAACTCCCGTGGGAAACCCAGAAAAAAAGCTGTTGAATTCGGGTACCGAAAAATTATTTTCGAGAATTTTTTTTTTTTTAAATCGGCCCTTAAGTAACTTATGAGGGGTCAAATAAGGGTTTTTCATGATTCTGAGTTGATTGTTAACATTTATATTTTCACTTTTACATTTACACACAAAGTAGCTTTTATTTCACATACATATATAATACTCAAGAGTTATTTCTCATTCACAATGTCAGAAGTTTCAACAGTCATTGTCTATGTCTTTTTCAGACTCAACAACATCATGACTGCAGTTTCTGCATGTAATGCCATTACAGACTCCACAGGCCGAGATGCACGTGACCCCATTCTTCTTGCAGCTGCATCGCCGGTTGCTGCAATCTCCATGACAATTACAGCTCGTGAACTGCAATAGCTCCTCAGGAGCCGTGGGGTCCAGTGTTGGAACTGGCTCATACCCATGCACACCTATTGTCCATCCATAGTCACTGGGGTTCAGAGACATGCTCTGTAGAAGGATCCAGTCCCGGGTCTGCAGGTAGGCACGGAGTGAATGTTGTGCAGCTGCACCCTCTGTTGGAGGTAGAGTCTCTGGTTTGATCACTCCTGCCGCTGCCTTCCTTGAGAACATGTTGTACCGAATTTCACCCAATGTAGTATCTCGTCCATGGTAAATGTACTTGAAAATCGCAGTACCAGCCTGAATCACTGTTTCCTTGGTGGCTTCTGTGTCAAGGAAGATGTCGATGTACTCAGCCGCGTCCCCTTCGCAAAACCTAAAAAAAAGCACCAGGTCTATGTCAAGTAAAGTATAATGTAAAACAGAAATAAAATTATTATTATTTTTAACATTTATACTATGATGACAATGATTATAATTATTATTATTAGTAGTATTAGTATTATTTGCCGACGTAATAGTAGTATTATCATTATTACCTGGCAAATAGAGTTGTTTTCCCATGACCAGCGATTGCAGAAACCGTATCACACCCCGTGAAGGCGTGACAGAAGAGCAGGTAGCTCTTCTGTGTTTCGGAGAGAGATTCTTTGATCTTTCGGACGTCATAAGAGCCGTTTGATGTGGTTAAGAAGAGTGGATGGTGGCTGTCTGAGCTATGGTGCACCAGCATTACCAGCACGTCTGCATCTTCTGCCCGCACCTGAAAATATAACAACATGTACAAAGCATAATGAACCGTTCAAGAACAGATTTAACTTTTCAACAGTGTGAATTCTCTTATTTTTAAATTACCCCATCTCCCCCCGGGCTCCATCCAATAGTTATACTAACTGAAGACACAAATGGTACTGACCTCAACAGAGCCATCTGAAGCAGCAGCCAATGCCTCTCTCACAATTGAAGTGTCAGCATCATTGTCACACTGCTCCACAGTGATGTGATGTTTTCGGAAGGTTGAAGAGAGAAGGTGGATGAGCTCACTCTTGTTATGAGTGTTGTCCAGAAACTTTGCTCTTGGGGTCCAGTTGGACATATCCGGTCGAATCTGGAGATTACAGCAGGAATTCTTGGTACGCTGGATGTGGTCGTGATCTTTTGGTGATCTGCTGTAGCCATCAAAGACCACAATGATCTTCTGGGAGCAGCGGCCCAGATACTGCACGTAGCTCAGGTAACTGTTGGCGATCTCCTGCCAGGTCTGACGTTGTTCCCACTTCACCATGTAGACAAGCCATCCGCCATCAATTACGAGGGTGCAGCAGGGTTGGTTAGTCAAGTCAAGTGGATCAGTTAACGCCTTCAGGCTTGTATTTGAAAAGTCTGCCTTGTTTGCCTTGTTCATCTTCTGATCTTTGTTGCTGAACAGGGACAATGGGAAGGGAGTCAGCTCATACTGTAAGCTTGTCTCAACTGTCATATCCCGCTGGGCGAAAATGATCAGTCGGTTGAACAACTTTAGTGAGTCAAGGTGAATCTTTTTCTCGTTGACCAAGGGAAATTTTCTTAGTGATGACAGGGCTTTTATCTTTGACTTGACATCCATGGTCGACGTCACTGACTGTCCATCCAGCTTGATCTGCATCTCCATCCCAACTTCAGCTGCTCTCTCAGCATTGACTGCGTCATCTCCAGTGCTTGTGAATCCTGTTGAGAAAGACACGAGCAACTCCTTGTCTCTATCGTTGTCGAATGGCTTGATCTCCTCAAACCATTTTAGGACAAGTTCAACTGCCTCTGCATCTCGCTTCATCTGTGTCTTGGCAAGGTCTCTGTGGACTGGAACATGTTTACTGACGTCCTCCTCCATCCGCCGGTTGACATCAGACAGGTGACTGAGGGTGAGCACCCAGCATTTGTGGCCAGAAAAACTGTTTCTCATTCTTCCTCTGCTCAGTCCATCTTGTGACTTGGCTGCCTTCATTAATGTCTGCTCAATGCAAATGTCACACCATGTGCCGGACCACTCATGACTTGAGTAACGGACAACGTGGTTCCCGTGGGCAGTGAGACGTTCTAAGGTGTCTTTGTAAGCAGGCAAAGTTTCTAGTTCCTTCATGAGTTGACAGTACAGCCGTGCGCCCTTGGCATACTGATGATGGCCTGCAGCGGCAAAGATGTGAAGCATCTTGGTAACAATGCAGGACAGATGCCCATTGTGGTCTGCAAGTCACTCGGTTCTGATAAAGACCTTGATGACATCTACCAGGTGGTGGTACTCCACCCAGAGTGCAGGTGTTCTTCCTCCTTTTGCGAGTCATTTGAAGGTTTCTTCAAACCTTTGCTCAAACACTGGCACTACTGGGTCTGAGTGTCTGGCTCCCATCTTCCCATCAGCCACCTTCTCCATGAAGGTCTTCATGTCACCACGCTCCTCCTCAGTGAAGGCAAGTTTCATGATGTGTTGATAGATGGCTGCATCGATGAGGAGGTGAACACGGATTGCCTTGTCAAAACATCCTCCATCCATGATGTGGTTGGCTGTCGTACTTCCAGGATAGATCAACTGGATCACATCTAGTAGTCCAGAATCTTCCATGATGTTACCCATTGATCCAAGATAAGACTTCAGCAGGTGAAAACCACCCAACCTTGGAATGATGGGTAGATTTGCCTGCTTTATTATATTCACAGCCTTCAGCCAAATCGGAAGATCAAAGGTCACTATGGCGACCCCAGCGCGCCGTATGCACTCTTTCAGAGTGGTGAAGATGGTGTTGAGGTCATTAGGGTCTCCTTCAATAACTGGGAGGAACTCGATCTGTGTGCTCTGCTTTGCATCATTAGCATGGATTCTCTTCATCCAGCCATTCCAGTTGGAGTGTGGGAACTCAGGATCGTTGGCTTTGATCACCCACCCCGCTGCCCAGAGTGTGTCACCTGGAGTGAGGAGTGGCTGATCATGAGCCAGGGAGGAGGAAAGCTCAGCGAGGGGGAGAAACATGATCGCGTTCGTTCCTATCTGTTTCCTGTTCGTAAATGGAATAATCTTTACTTCAGTTCCTCTCAGGATCTTAGCTTTGTCGAGTGCCTTCAACTTCACCCGGGGGAAAGCTGCTGTTGTCTGTGGATCTGGCAAAGGTGGTGCCAGAGAGGTGACTTCGATCCAACCCATTGAGTGAAAGGGAGTGTTTCCGTGAATAGAGACAATGTTTAAATCTATATTGTCTCCAACAAACTGAGTGACTGCATTGTTTGTTTCCCCAACCTCCATAAAGACCACCTGATCATTACTTGACAATTCACTTTCACCAGCTGGCACTTTGGCTGTCATCACTGATTGATCCTCAAGCGCAGCATCAACCGCAACCTCATCATTGATCTGTTCATCGGTTTCCTCCACAATGGTGTCAAGAGTGCCAGAAGTATCTGGAACATCATCTCCACTCCTACTATTAAGGAAGCAGTATTTGTAGTTTTGTGTCTCCGTGTAAGACTCAGTGTATCCCAGCCGGTGGAACTTGTTGAGCATCCATTTTGACCCAAATCTATGATCAAGTTGTATGGCAAGCCCCATTTGGTGTGGCAATACTCCAGACCGAGGTCGACAGGCCTTAATAAAATTCTGCCCCCAAACGGCAACTCTTTCGTCTGTCTTGACAATCGGTCTCAAGAACATCTGAAGGCTTGCAGGAACAAGTGTCAGCTGACTATCGATGTCAGTCATACTGTGTGTGGTGGGGTATGACTTTGGACCTAAATCAATCAAGGCAATATCATTGGATATGAACTTGAGTGCCGTCTTTATGATCTGAGTCTTCTCATCTCCATGGTCAAGATTAGCATGATGCACTCGCAGAATATTGTCGGTGCCATCTTTGAGACAGAGTACATCTGCCCTTCTTTCCTGTGTTGTGAAATACAAGGTGTCTTCGTATTTCTCTAGAAGTTTTATCTTTAGCCAATGCTTTGAATAAGAAAGGCTCTTCTCTGGTGACTGATCAAACTCCTGCAGCTTTTCATGGACTTGGTCCATGTTCATTACCCCATGCTCTAATTCTGAGTCTAACCATTCGCAGAATTCAATAAAAACTGCCTCTCGCTCCTCATCAATACTCCTCTGTCCTCTCTCCCTTTTTCCTTCCTCATCAGTCTTGGACAAACTGTCACCTCTCGCAAACATAAGTTTGCATCGCAAATGGTACAGTGTTTCTTCTGCTACCAAGTCGTTGATCCCTTCCAGGCGTCCAGTGACTTCAGTGCCCCAGTCATCCCCGCGACTCCGTGCTGTCTTCAGCAAGCTTGCCTTCAGTGTATCTGCAGTCAAATTATCTGGCACTCTGTATTTCTTTCTAGCTTGTGCTGGATTATTTTTGTAGAGCTGGGCTGGTTGGTTGCAAAGAATGCATACATCCTTATACAGGAGGTCAACTGACTGTGATCTTCTAGAACTGCAGCCAGTTGATGAACTGAACTCACAAGTAGTGCGTCTTCTCTTCAACTTTGATGACTCTTTCTCTGCCTTTGATGCTTGAGCTGACTTCTTGGTGGTTGCAACAAAGTTGTTGTACAGATCATTTTTACACTTCTGGTGGTACCTCAGTTTTCCTTCCTTTTGAGCCTCCTTCATACGTTCCACAACAGTAACATTTTCGACAGTTTCTGCTTGTTTCAATAAAGTTGAGTATCCCTTTGGAGTTGCCTGTATGAGCCTTTCAGCTGGTGTATCCGAGCGTGCACAGATGAAGCAATTGAGCACAGGTGGAGTAACGTCTTCATCCATATTGCTAGACTCCATGTCCTGCAAAGTAGAAAATGAGATATATTTAGAAATTATTTTTCCACAAAGGAGTGTCTGTGGTGAAATATAAATGTTAACAATCAACTCAGAATCATGAAAAACCCTTATTTGACCCCTCATAAGTTACTTAAGGGCCGATTAAAAAAAATAAAAATTCTCGAAAATAATTTTTCGGTACCCGAATTCAACAGCTTTTTTTCTGGGTTTCCCACGGGAGTTGACCTTCAACATTTTAACACATGTTATTACACACCTTTACAAACATATTGGTGAAGAAATTTTTTGGTAACAATTTAGTTAACAGATTTTCATATGTTTCCCTTACTAAATCCAGAGCATGCATTTGTGCCGGTGTCGGCGATCGTTGTTCATATACGCACTCTTCATTCTCATCTTTCTTCCTAACTCTTACTCGGACAAGCAAATCCCCTATGCCATCCATAATGGTACACTCTATCCATACACCACATCCTCCCTTCCGTGGATGTTCCATGGGTTTCGGCTAGTGTTTATTAAATGTGGAATGATTTTTTTGAGTTGGAATTGGGTAATGATACAGCAGGACTCTGAGAATGCTATAATTGTGGTTTGTTGCATTTTCATAAACTGATTGTTTTGTTAAAAATTTTATGCACACATTTATAAACAAGGAGGAATACAAATTCTTGAAACAGTCCGGCAAATTAGGCATGGTTTGTTAACACGACGAAAATTCTGATGGAGTCGACCTGGGAATGTTTTTGGCCCGACTCTCATGAACTGGCTAGTCAGAGCAGACATACTAATGAGGGTGGCAGGATTAGGAATTTGTTCAGGGTGCCGGTGATAACTCACCTGGTCTTTGCAAGAGTACACCAGAGAATCTTTAACATCCACCAACTAATGGTAGCAGATGGGCAATTTACCTCTGTACCATCATGTCAGGCGTTATGTGTATAATATGTCTGTGTCTCCCTATGCATGCACATTGGGGGGGAGGGGGGGAAGGGTTACACTGTTTGCCAATTTCTGTCAATGTCCTCCTTCTCTCAGTTGTTGTGCTGTATGTCTAGAGTACTAGACACACCCCTCATCCCTCAAGGACCAATCACATGTCTTCCCTGGTGAACAAGCCCAAGCTCGTCGGTTCATGCTTTTTCCCTACCTGGGTTTATCCACTCTACCATGGTCCATCTTTATTATGATCATGACCTCGTTGAAATTTCTCTACTCTTTCCTTTAAACATTACGAATACCAAATGATTTTATGACAAAAACAATGACTATCATGTATGTACTAAATTCCAAGTCCTGTAACATTAATAATTACATCAGTAATCATTTCAATCCATTAAAGCAAAACATCGCAACAAAATTGTCATTAAATTTTTTTTCTGTACATCAGGTTACATGGCCTCACTTGCATGCTGGGGTGTAAACCCCCAGAATCATCAGACGATCTCATACGATGAAACCATAGTTCCAAACAAATCACGTGACTTGGTTCACGTCTAAATTAACGGTTGTTGCAACCTCGTCGCCCCAACTTCCTCCCTTCCCTCCTCACTATGGCAGAAAATAGAAAAGACCTAACTATGGTTTTATTTGACAATCTAATAAGATGTCACAACACAAACAGATCATTTACAGGAAACCTACAATTACAGAATAATTGTCGAAGAACAAGCATTGTGAGTATTGCGCTGCAATTCATGTCCCCTACCGGCATTGGGTCGCAGTTATAGAAGACAGTATTATGACTTACCGCACTCCAAATTATAGTCCGGAAAACTGTTGGAGAAATTCCCAAAGTTCAAAGTGCCATAACTTTGTCAAAAATGATCGAAACGTCGTGAAGTTCGAACTTGATCTGTAAATTATCATGAGGAAACCATGTACCAAGTTTGAAATCATTAGCGTTAAGAGTTTAGGAAAAAAAGTCCGGAAAGCTGTTCTTTGCATGATGGGCTGACGGACCGACAGACTCAAAAAGTATTCACACCCCTTGACCTTTTTGCACATTTTGTTGAGTTGCAGCCGGAATTAAAAATGGATGAAATTAAGATTTTTTTTGTCACCGAGATACAGAAAATACCCCAGAATGACAAAGTGAAAACATGTTTTTAGAAACTATTACCAAATAATGTAAAATGTAATACATGAATATCTAATTTACGCAATATTCAACCCTCTGAGTCAACACTTGATGGAAGAGCCTTTGGCAACAATTATACACTACGTGGCCAAAGCCCAAAAGTATGCGGACACCCCTTCTAATTAGTGGATTCAG
Organism: Myxine glutinosa; assembly: GCF_964187855.1. Classification (NCBI taxonomy): domain Eukaryota; kingdom Metazoa; phylum Chordata; class Myxini; order Myxiniformes; family Myxinidae; genus Myxine; species Myxine glutinosa. The sequence continues at coordinate 100,431,708 of NC_136262.1, read as the reverse complement.
CTGTTTCAGCCACACCGATTGCTGACAGGTATATATAATCAAGCACACAGCCATGCAATCTCCATAGACAAACATTGGCAGTAGAATGGGCCGTACTGAAGAGCTCAGTAACTTTCAACGTGACATCTCATAGGATGCCACCTTTCCAACAAGTCAGTTTGTCAAATTTTTGCCCTGCTAGGGCTGCCCCGGTCAACTGTAAGTGCTGTTATTATGAAGTGGAAACGTCTATGAGCAACAACAGCTCAGCCACAAAGTGGTAGGCCACACAAGCTCACAGAACGGGACCACCGCCGAGTGCTGAAGCATGTAGCGTATAAAATCGTCTGTCCTTGGTTGCAACACTCACTACCAAGTTCCAAACTGCCTCTGGAAGCAATGTCAGCACAACAACTGTTCGTCGGGAGCTTCATGAAATGGGTTTCCATGGCCGAGCAGCCACACACAAGCCTAAGATCACCATGCGCAATGCCAAGCATCAGTTGGAGTGGTTTAAAGCTCACTGCCATTGGACTCTGGAGCAGTGGAAATGCGTTCTCTGGAATGATGAATCACGCTTCACCATCTGGCAGTGCAACGGACGATTCTGGGTTTGGCGGATGCCAGAAGAACGCTACCTGCCCAAATGCATAGTGCCAACTGTAAAGTTTTGTGGAGGAGGAATAATGGTCTGGGGCTGTCTTTCATGGTTTGGGCTCGGCCTATTAGTTTCAATGAAGGGAAATCTTAACGCTACAGCATACAATGATATTCTATCTAGATGATTGTGTGTTTCCAACTTTGTGGCAACAGCTTGGTGAAAGCATGACAATGCCCCTGCGCACAAAGCGAGGTCCATACAGAAGTGGTTTGTCGAGATGAACCGAGAAATAACTTGACTGACCTGGACAGAGCCCTGACCTCAACCCCATCGAACACCATTGGGATGAATTGGAACGTCGACTGCAAGCCAGGCCTAATCGCCTAATATCAGTACCCGACCTTACTAATGCTCTTGTGGCTGAATGGAAGTAAATACCTGCAGCAATGTTCCAACATCTAGTGGAAAGCCTTCCCAGAAGAGTGGAGACTGTTATAGCAGCAATGGGGGGGGGGGGGGGGGGGGGGAGAGACCAACTCCATATTAATGCCCATTAATTTGGAATGAGATGTGTGATGTTCGGGCGTCCATATACTTTTGGTCAAGTCGTGTCGATTAACGTCATTCATCATCATTCATTTTAAACTTATTTTTAAATAAATTCAGTCCCGAAATTTCCTTCCACTTTTTCATTCTTCTTCTTCCTCCCTCATCATTGCTTCAATTTAAACCTTTTTAAAGAGCAATTTGAAAATGTTCAATCTTCCCACATACTTACTTCCAAACACCTTTCTCCCATTGTGCTTTCCATTGTCCCCTTCTCACCATTCCTGGATCTGAAAGGGCTCCATCCAAAGGAGCTCCCTCTGAAGGATTTATATTTGAAAGGACTTCATCCTTTGGCTTTGAAAGGGAAAACCATATTGCAGCAAAGGGGGGGGAATCCATGTTAATGCCCATGATTTTGGAATGAGATGTTCGACGAGCACACACGGGTGTGATGTTCGGGTGTCCACATACTTTTGGCCATGCAGTGTATCTTCGAGACTTCTTGGGTGTGTCTGTATCGGCTTTGCACATCTGGATTTGGGGAGTTTCTCCCATTCTTCATTGCAGATTTGCTCCAGCTCTGTCAAGTTGGATGGGGAGCGTTGGTGAACAGCAAATTTCAAGTCGTTCCACAGATTCTCAATGAGATTTAAGTCTGAGCTTTGGCTGGGCCCTCCAGGATTTTCATGTTCTTGTTCTGAAGACATTCCAGTGTTGCTTTGGCTGTATGCTTGGGTCATTGTCCTGTTGGAACATAAATCTTCACCACAGTGTAAGGTCTCTTGCACTCTGAAGCAGGTTCTCTTCAAGGATTTGCCTGTATTTGGCTCAATTAATTGCTCCCTCTATCCTTACAAGTTTACCAGTCCCTGACGCTGAAAAGCATCTCCATCGCATGATGCTGCCACCACCATGCTTCACGGTAGGGATGGTGTTAGATGGGTGATGAGCTGTGCTTAGTTTCTGCCAGACATAGCGCTTTGCATTCAGGCCAAATAGTTCAATTTTCATCTCATCAGACCACATAATATTTTGCCTCATGCTCTGTCTTTCACATGCCTTTTTGCACACACCAGGTGTGATGTCATGTGCCTTTTTTCCATCTGGCATTCTCCCATAAAGCCTAAATTTGTGAAATGCTGCAGAGACTGTTGTCCTCTCGGCAGGTTCTCACAACTCAGCCAAGGAATTCTGTAGTTCCGTCAGAGTGGTCATTGGGTTCTTGGTCACCTCACTGACCAAGGTCCTTCTTGCCCGGTTGTTCAGTTTGATTGAACACACAGCTCTCGGAAGAGTCTGGGTAGGTCAATATGCTTTCCATTTCCTAATGATGGAGCTCACTAGCTCTAGGGAACTTTCAACTCTAGAAATTGTTTTATACCCTTCCCCAGATCTATGCCTCTTCACAATTCTATCTCAGAGTTGTAAGGACAGTTTATTGGACTTCATGGGCGAGTTTCTGCTCTGACATGCATTGTCAACTGTGGGACCTTGTATAGAAAGGTGTGTTTATTTCCAAATCATGTCCAATCAATTGAATTGGCCACAGGTGGACTCAAATCAAGTTGTAGAAACATCTGAAGGATGATCAAAGGAAATTGGATGCACCTGAGCTCAATTTGGAGTCTCATAGGAAAGGAGTTGAATAGTTATGGACTCAAAACATTTCAGCATTTCATTTTTAATTATTGTGTAAAGTTTAATAAAAAAACTTTTCCTCTTTGACATTATGGGGTATTATGTGTATATCAGTGACAAAAATCTCAGGTTAATCCATTTTAAATTCAGGCTGTAATACAACAAAATGTGAAAAACGTCAAGTGGTGGGAATACATTCTGAAAGCACAGTATAGTATGTGAATATATATATATATATATATATATATATATATATATATATATATATATATATATATATATGTGTGTGTGTGTGTGTGTGTGTGTGTGTGTGTGTGTGTGTGTGTGTGTGTGTGTGTTTGTGTGTGTGTGTGTATACATATACATGTTTTATGCAGATGATCTGGTGTTGATTGCATAAAGTATGGATGGACTGAAGGAGAAGATGAACAAGTGGAAGGAATGTATGGAGCCAAAAGGTCTGAAGGTGAATATCAGGAAAACGAAGGTGATGGCGAGTGGTAAAGCATGTGGTGAGGTGGAAAGAACTGGGAAGTGGCCGTGTGCTGTGTGCAGGAAGGGTGTCGGAGTGAACTCCATTCAATGTGCAATGTGCGCTGAGTGGGTTCATCAAAAATGTGGTGGTTTGAGGGGGTCATTAACCAGTGTGGCAGCTACATTCAAGTGTAAGGTGTGCACAGAGGGAGCTGCAGATGTAGGAAATGTCGAGTTGGATCTTGAAGACGGCGTGAAACTGGAAGGTGTGAAAACATTTTGCTACCTGGGAGACATGCTGAATGGAGAAGGTGGATCAGACTCGGCAACGGTTGCTAGAGTGAGATGTGCATGGAAAAGGTTTTGGGAACTGTGTGGCATGCTGACGAGGAGGGGAGTGTCATTGAAGCTGAAGGGAAATGTGTATGCTGCATGTGTGAGAAGTGTTATGATTTATGGGAGCGAGACATGGGTAATGAACGAAGAGCAGCAACGAAGGCTGGAAAGGGTGGAAATGTGAATGGTTCGGTGGGTGTGTGGAGTATCGTTGAGAGAGAGGAAGACAAATGATGAATTGCGAAAGATGATGGGAATAGAGCCTGTGATTGATGCTGTGAAGAGAGACAGGTTGAGATGGTTGGGTCATGTGTTGAGGAAGGATGAAAGTGACTGGTTAAAAAGAGTGATGGAAATGAATGTAGAAGGAAGTAGAGGACGGGGAAGACCAAGAAAGAATTGGCTAAAGGTGGTGGAAGAAGAAATGCGGGCAAGGGGGTTAACAAGGGGAGATGCAAAGATAGGGCAAAATGGAAAAGGTTGTCATGGGGACCGCAAGGCTAACCCCCGCTCTAGCAGGGAAAATGGCCTTTAAATGCCTGTTGTTGTTACTGTTGTGTATATATTGTTGCGGTTTTAGAACCCACACTTTTGTAAATAAATATTCACTTGTAAATATGACATTAATGGTTAAAGGCCACCTTAGAATGGTTGGTTAAAGGCCATTAAATGGTTAAAGGCCATTAACCCATAGTTATTCCACAAGCAACACGTAAGCCACCTTAGAAATTCCAGTTATTTCATGATTATGTGTTTTAGTTAAGGCCGTGTTTCCAATCGTTGAATCTGCATTGCATCAATCAAATAAGGAGTAGGCCCTTTCGTCCATTTTGCCAACCTCTCTCTCTCCCAATTCTGTTACGCGCCTTGGTTAGCGTTCGCTCAGGCACCGCCATTGACCATGCGGTCGACTCGAGGAAGAAGGGGGTGGGACGCCAAGGAAAAGGTGTGGCCATGTCAACTCACCATCAGGGCATGGCCGGTAAGCCCCCACCAGCCAACCAGGGCTGAGAAAAGATTACTGGCGGGCGTGGTTTTGGAGCGCGCGTAGTAATCTTGCCGCATGTTATAAAAGCGCGAACGCAGAGCCCTTTCACAGAAGATATACGGCGGCGCTCTTGTAAGAGGACTTCTTGTTGGGGGACTTCTTTCGACGGGCTCCTTTTGAAAGAACTGCGGGGAGATGTCTCTGGCGAGAGAAGATATATGGCGGCGCTCTTGAACAGGACTCGCGTGCACACGACAGTGGCGAAAGAACCATACGGCGGCGCTCATCGCAACCGCGCTGTAAGACAACCGTGGAGAGGGTGCGTTTGGCATAGCCATACAATTATTACTTACGCTGAAGCATCCCAGCCCCCCGCTATATGTAAGGTTCGCTCACGTCCAACGATACACGCGAAGCTGCCTGCCGGGTTTTCGCCCACTGGACGGAGTCGACTGGAGCCTGGACCATCTACCTGGACCTTCCACCCTACCAGCTACAATCCCCGTGTGAGTGCGTATGTTTGTCTGTGGTCGTAAGTTAAGACTGTGTAGTTAAGCCTGCCCTGTGTCCTGCTTCTTCTTTTTCTTCCTGTACATTCTTTCCTTTCCTCTTCTTTTTGGTTTGTAAATAAATTACCTTGTTCTTTCTTGGTTTTCCCTAATCCGATCGCATCTGTCCTTTCTTTCAATTGAGTACCTGTGGCACGATTAGGAACCACTCAGAATCGGGTTAGCCATTGTTAATGGCCTGAGTCGCGGCTCGCTTCGCTCGGCATGTCCACTAACGCCGCGGCTCGGGTGGGGCTCATTTCCTCGCTTCCCGGAAGGCGCTGGTAATTAGGTAATAGGAACAATTCGGCCTACCACCCTATTCAGCGCTGACCGGAAGTGACGTCATAGCTCCAGGAATCGGGACGGCCAGCTTAAAAGACAAGGGGATTAACCCCCCCACCCCTTGATAAGGGGAGCGCCGACCACCGAGATCCGCAACAATTGGTAGTCAGGAGTTGGGTTTTGGAACCTGGGACTAAATTTAGTTGACCAAATTTTGGACACCAATTGTGCTATTGGCCGTAACAATTGGTGTCTGGGAGCGGGATGTGGACCCGAACCAAATTTTTATATTTTGAAAAAAATTTGGTTAAAATTACGTGCGGTCAAAATTTAGGATTAAAAACCAAATTAAAATCGTGCCATGGATAGTCAAGGCGGTCGGATGCCGGTGGGAGTAATGAATAAGGAAAAATTGATAACCCAGGGCCAAGAGGGACAGTTGGTAATGGAGGTTGGAAAGGGTACAGCAGTGGAGGTAGCTGGCAAAGAAAATGGCGGCCTCCCGTACGTGACGGAAATAGCCGGGCCCGCAGTGCCAATGGACTGGGGCCTTTTGATGGTGCATTTCAGTGCATCTATGAGGGGTGACAGTACGGGATTTGATGGAATGATGGCTACCCAGGGGATCCACATGGAAAAAGTGAGGCACGAAGCAAGGTACAACCCAGATGGATTTCAGGAGCAAATAAACGCCACGGTGAAAAGAATAGAGAAAGACATAGACCACGGGTCAAGCGGAAAGGTCCCATTTGTGCACGACGAGGTAGCGCGACTTGAAGAGCACAGGGGAAGTGAGCCAGAGCGAGTCGCAGGTAACTGGACGGGAATAGAAATCGTGACTCGGGGTGTGAAAAACCCGACGGCCGCCGAATTGGACAAGGTAAGTTCATATGCGCCAGCGGGCGTCGAAGAAAAAGAGTTAATTCAAATAGAAAAAGGAATGTGTGTAGTGGAAATTGGGGTTGGAGAGACGGCAGCCACAGAGATTAAATCAGAGATTGGAATGGAATGCACGCAAAGTCTGTATTCGCATTGTGATGTCGTGCTGCATAACCCAAATGAAAGTTTACAGGTGGTGGAGCGAAGAGGAGGAAGCGCCAAGGTGAGTCAGGCTGTATATGGCGCGAAAAGATTTTTCACGCGCTTGGGATCCAGATGTCACCCGGGCGTTCGTGGAAGGTCTGTGGTGCGCTGTGTGAGAGAGAATGGCGTGCGTGTGCGGACGGCGCCGGAGCCCGAGGGCATTACAGAGTGCGAGGGAGAATGCACGACGGAGTGTATGTGTGAAACAGAGTATGGGAGTGAGGGTGAGAGTGACACGGAGTGTGAGTTGGTTGTGGAGCATGTGCGGGAGAGCACACCAGAGCGCGTTATTGGGTGTGCAAAAGAGTGCACACCCGTGGGTAGGTGTGCGCTGAGTGGGTGCAACAGAGTGCACACCCATGAGTGGTACGGAGTACATACCGGGAGAGTGTGCGCAAGAAGGTGCACGAGAGAGGTGTGTAACGGAGTGTGTGATAACAGAGTGTGCGAGGAGAATGAGTGCGCAAGAATGTGCGCGAGAATGTGCGAGTAAGAAACGGAACGCATGGTGTGAGCATGCGAGTGGAGCATCGACGTTGACCGGGGCAGCGGTTAGGCCGACGTTTAGCCGACGCGAGTTCTCGGGGCGTGGTGCTCTTTGTGTGCTGCGGGGGTCAGCGGGGATCGTTGCCGCGTCGCTCCTGCAAGGAGCGCCGTGCACGATTCGGGCCGGGCCCCGCCCTGCACGGTCGATGCCGCGCTTTGCCAGGCAAGGCGACCGGCCCGGTTCGAGGGGAGGTAGGAGGGTTCGGAACGGCGCCCACTTGTGGTGGCGGCGCTCCGGCCGGGGAAGCCTGGGCCATCGCGCTTGGGAGCGAAAGGCCTTGCATAGGGATGGTGCCTGGAGTCTTGGCCCGCCAAAACCTCCTCCCCTGAATCCGAATGCCGGACAGACCCAACCTGCAGGAGACAGACCACAGTATGTATTGCTCGGCTTTTCGAAGCCGAGCTGTAAAAAATGTATTTCCCCGAGAGGCTCATAGTACAGTGGACTGGGATAGCGATAGTAATGGCGATAGTAATGTAGAGGGATGGTGCCTCTACCATCCCTCACATCCGTTTGGGCAGAGGAGCTATAGGTTTATGGGGTGGCAGTGAAAACTAGCCCGGGAGGGTTAGGATAATTGATATAATCTAGAGATGACCATAGGTGACTTGAGATTTAAGTAGTGACATTGTACCTGCAGTGGGGACGTAGAGTAGAGTAGTTGGATGATAACGACGCGGGATGTGCGTAGTATAAGGAATGACGGGGAGCACTGGTATTAGAAGGGAGTAGTTAGTTTAAATGATGCTGTGTGTATGAGCAGGAGGTTTCGGATGAAATGAGGCATTGCGTATGAAGGTTGCTGGTGAGCTTGGTGAAATGAGGCAATGCTCGAGAGAGATGTGTGTGTGTGTTGAGTGATAACCTGGATGATGTGCAGGTGAAGTACAGGTGTGTGGAATGAATGGTGTGGAGTGAGTAGTGTGGAATACGTGGAGTGGAGTGTATGGTGCGAAGGAGTGTATGGGGGAAGGATGGACCCCTTCACGAGTACCCGGGGAGGGTAGTTTAAAAGTAGGTAGAGGGAGTAGGTAAATTTGGTTGGATATTGATATCTGTGGTGCGGGAGTAGCAGAGTAGTGTTTTGTTGGGTGCATGAGTAGAGTGAAATGGCTGGGCGTGTGGCCTGTTAGTGAGCGTGGTTGGTTGAGCACTCCGCCGCTGGTAGTCTGTCGGCCAGGTGAGGCTGCAGGTAGGCTCTGGGAGCCAAGTAGAGTTCAGTGGGGCCCGAGGATCCCGAGAGAGGACCCGGGTAGCCCGATGCCAGAGGGGGCATTAGTGGGGTAAGGGAGCCAGAGGGCCTTCCCCAGGTTAGGGTGAGGAGCTAGGTAAGCTCGGGTGGCAACTGCAGTGGCGGAGGTGTGCAGGTGAGCGGACCTGCTGGTGAGCCACACGACCCAGCCCCGAAATTGTGCGAGGGCACAGATAGAAAAATCGGGGGAGTGAGACCCAAATTGGATGGCATCACAGGATGGTCAATGGGAATTGGTTTTTAGAACCACATAGTGTAACAATGGCCAATTGAATTGGCAGGGCAAGACCCCGGGTAGTTTAACTGAGTTAATGTAACTAGTGTAGTTAGGATGAGGAAGTCTCTTCGCACCATCCACATCCACTCACCAAGGGAGAAGGAACTCCACACCAGGTTTTGTGAACTATTTGAGTGAGTAAAGATGAATCATGACATGGAAGTGTGACATTGTGTGTAATTCCATCTCTTCCTTCTTGGGAGGGATTGGAATACGAATTTGGTTTAGAGGGGGATATGGGAGACAGGACGTAGAGACGAATTTGTAAAGTGTAAATACAGGGAGGGGTAAAGGTACTGTAGTGTAGCTGACATGGGGGGTTACGAACGGTTAGGGACAAGCTTGCTCTGCTCGCTCTCCCGTGCCCCTCATGTTGCATTGCCTCGTGTTGATGTGTACCTTTGCATCCTTTCCTTTGCTAACTGTGCTTTGTCTCTCCTCCCCACCCATAGACCCATTTTGGAGGGGAAGTGTGCAGGAACACTGAACTGTGCAGCTGCAACTGGCTACACCAGTGCGGCACCCCTGCTGCATTTTGCTGCACCACAATACACATTATGGACCACACGTTCTGTGGCCTTGCCTTTTTGCTGAGCAGTCATTTGCTGCAAACTTACCTTGTACCTGCGGACCACTGGTTTTAAGTGGAGTCGATGTCACGCAGTCGGACCACATGAGATTGGCCCTGCTGGCAATAAAAACGGACACGGTTTGTACATTGTATTCTGGTGTGCCAGGAAAGAAGACCTTTAAGTTTTTTATTATTGCACACCGAAGATGAAGCAGGAAGCAAGAAGATGCAGCCAAGCAGCAAATATGACATTTGAAATGTGAACTTCTTGTGAAATGTGTATTGGTGCATTGGTGCAGTGCTGTGCTTTTTCTCCCCTCCAAACTTCTTTCCAAAAAGAACAGGTCCAGGGTTATGGAAATGTAAATAATTAGGTTTAGTGTTGTAAATAAGATGCTACCCACCGGCTTTATGTTTAGTTTCAAAACAATTCTGCAATTCGGTTAGCTGTGGGTGTGAGTCGGTTAGAGTTAGTTACACAACGCAGTAGGTGGGACATATCTCGTGTTGTAAAACTCACATACAGGGATTTATATTAAATGTTAGAGGGGAACCACATCTAAGTGTCACGAGTAATTTAAAAACTAGTCCCAAACCTTTCTCAAAACCGGTCGTTCTCACTTGTGTGGGTTCGACTCGGGGACGAGTCTGGCAAGGGATGGGGGCAGCGCTGCAGTTTTGAAATTGGCACATTGAAGTCATTAAAGGTTAACGGGTTGCCCCCTATAGTTAGTCACACAAGCAACATAAAGGCCCATTTGTAGTATAGTTATGTCTTAGTATGTGTAAGAAAAGGCCGTTTCCCCTCTTCGTGCCTGCGTTGTGTAAAGACAGGAGAGTAGGCCCCATTCATTTTGCGTCCACCCTCCAATTCTACCTCTACGGGCGTAATTGATCCCGCGCCCCATTCGGCTGACCACTCGTCGAGTAACACGAGGTAGGCCTGAAAAGTAGGGACACGTGGTCGGGGTGAGCGGCGTGGGGGAGACAGTAAGAGCCACCAGTCAATCAGAGCTCTAGCGGCATGGCGTGAGAGGGCGTGGTGAGGCGTGTCTGGTGAGTTCCAGAAGGTTTGTGGGGCGTGCCTATATAACTCGCTGCGCAAAGTCCTCGGGAGGACTTGGACTTGAACGGCGGTGGCGAAAGGATTAGGACACGCAAGTGGAGAGCGTTGCAAAGGACTTGTTGGGGATACGCGCGTTGTTTGAGGACTTGCACAGAGAGAGAGAAGAAGAGGCGTTGAACTGTACAAAGTACGCGGGCGCAGCCAGACGCGCCGGTAACGAATATTGTGCTTTTCACCCAGGCGAGTAAGCGCGGCCGTAGCCGCCAGTGAATAACCGCCAGCCGCGCCAAAGTCCACTCCCTACCATTCGCCCCGTGATAACCCGCTCTGTTCAGGCGACACGCGGCGAGCTCCTGCTTTCACCGACTTCTATCTCCAAGGGACGTGCCAGGGACCGGAGAGAACTGCACGAGAGCCATCCCCGGGCGAGCTGGTGAACATCATCCTGCTCATCAACAATCCCCGTGTGAGTGTGTGTGTGTGTGTGAGACGGGCCAGTTTTTCCTGGATATTAAGTATAAGACTGTTTTAAGGATTGCCCTGTGTCTCTTCGTCCTGGCTGTAAATACGTGCAATATTAATTAAACATTTGTTCTTGCTTTCCTTTCCAATTCGATCGTCTTTGTGATTTCGCCATTGACTAAGCGTGCTACGAATAAGAACCGCTTGAATTGGGGCCTAGTAATTAATAATAGCGCGAGTCACGTGTACGCAAACCGCTCGGCGTATCACCAACACACGTGGTTCGTGTGGGGCTTATTTCCTCGCTTCCAGGGCAGCGTGATTACTTAGGTAACAGCGAATTTGGTCCTGAAACCCTATTTCGCGCTGTCCGGAAGGGACGTAATTGGTCCCGGGTCGCGCCAGGTCAGTCAAAGACAAGGGAACTAATCCCCCCTTGGTAAGGGGAGAAGGCCGGCGACGGATCCACAACAATATATATATATATATATATATATATATATATATATTTGCAGTTTTGAGAACCCACACAAGTAACATCATTAACGGTTAAAGGGTGCACCCCATAGATAGGCCACAAGCAACACGTAGGTCACCTTAGGGCGTTAGTTATTTCATAGTATGTGTTTAGGATAAGGCCATTCCCAATAGTTGCATCTGCATTGTGTAAAACAAATAAGAGTAGGCCCCATTCGTCCATTTTACAGCCTCCCTTCCATCGACGCCATTAAGCGCTAGCCAGTCTGTACATCGCCCTCGCCCTTTAGGCTGCCAGCAGCCTTCGCGAACTCGTTGGGCTTCTGCTCAAACCAGCCCAAATGCCACGAGGTAAGGCCCGAAAAGGGGGCGGAGCGCAAGGGTGGGGGTGTGGCCACGTCAAGCAGCCATCAAGGCGGAGCCGGTAAGCCTTCACCAGCCAATCAGGGCTCGAGTGACATCGCCTGACAGGGTGTGGCTGGACATTCCAGAGGGTTCGCTGGGCGTGGCAATATAACCCCTTGTGCGAGGCCCCCACCTCAGTTATGAGGAGAGAGAGAGCTTGAACAGAGTTGTGAGAAAGTTATGAGCAGGGAGAGGGAGGCACATGACCTGATCGGAGTTGAGTTACGGGAGAGACGCTTGAGTAGTTACGAGAGGGAGAGACGCGCTGTGGCAACAAGCTTTACAGAGGGCGGGCACGCGGCACGCATTGCAGAGGACTGCAGCGTGTCCTCTGCAATGGGTTAGACATTGGCGAATGGAAGGACATTGGCGAAGTGGCGCATCGATCGTAACAATACCGGGCGTGCATATAAAGGTGCCGGTACAGGTATTACGTACGATATATAATCGCAAGCTTACCGATCCCCCAAGATATAATTGTCTGCTCGCGCCTACGCCACTGGGAGAGCTGCCTGCCGTATTCCACCATCTGCACGGTACGAGTCGGGGACCGGACGAGCTGTGGACCATTGGATCCTCAACACCACCACCTACAACCCCCGTGTGAGTGAGTCTGAGAGTGAATGGGCCCGTGTCCAGGGAATAAGTTAAGACCGTTATTAAGGCTGCCCTGTGTATCTGCTTCTTCCTCTTCCCTGTACATTGTTTTCTTTCTTTTCCTCTTCTAATTGTACAAAGTGTAAATAAATTACCTGTTCTTCCTGATTTTCCTCTTAATCCGATTGTTCTAGTGATTTCTCAATTGGATAAGCGTGGCACGATTAGGAACCGCTTAGAATCGGGTCTAGTACCTGTTAACGACCCGAATCGCAGCTCGCTTCGCTCGGCGTGTCCACTAACGCCGTGGTTCGGGTGGGGTTATTTCCTTGCTTCACGGTCGATGTTAGTACTTAGGTAATAGGACTACTTCGACCAACAACCCTATTTAACACCGACCGGAAGGAACGTGATAGCCTCGGGATCGCGTCGGCCAGTAAAAGGACAAGGGGATTAATCCCCGCTTGATAAGGGGGAAGGCCGACGTCGGGGATCCGCAACAATATATATATATATATATATATATATATATATATATATATATATATATATATATATATATATGTATATATATATATATATATATTGTAACGAATGTGGAAACGTTACAATGTGAACGTTACAAAAGTATGGTAACACCCTGTTAATGTAAATAATGGTCGCAGCCGTCCTCCTAGTTAATTCCATGAAACTTACACGCAGGTCACGATATATCTTTTAAATAGTGTATTTCCTTATTCCATGTAGGCTAAATATGTGTTTCCCACTAGATTGACTTTGCATTGTATCAAACAAAATAAGTGTAGGCCCTTCCAATTTCCCCAAACATCTCCGCTCTCCAAAGTTCCTTTCAAAAGGGGAGTTGTTTTCAATCCCGCAGGCCGCCATTGCCCATGTGCTTTGAGTCGGAGAAGAAAGGCGTGTCTCCACCTCGTCATAAGAGGGAAGGAGTGAACCAGCCCTGACAGCCAATCAGCACCACGGTGAGCGACCCGGTAGGCGTGCCCTCGGAGCCGGCGGCTTGATTCTGCCCGAGGTGATAAAAGCGACTGTAAGGGACTGCTTTAGGAGATGACTTGGGAGATGACCTGGGAGATGAGCAAAGAGGCTGCACCAAGAGGAGCGGTGAGATGCGAAACGCTCCAAGCCAAAGAGGAGAGGTACTCGGCAAGGAAACCAGCTTTGGAGAGACGCGCTGAAAGGAGGGAGAGGGCTCCACCACAAGAAGAGGAGCAGGTGTGCCGAACCAGCGCGTGACGTCTACCGCAGCGGATACGCGACGGAGGGTTTTCCCGCCAAAACCGCGAGGAATTGCGAGCTGCTGCCTCCCGACTTTGCCTCCCTCTCAAGCAATCCACCTCAAGCCCTACCTGCCTGCATTATCCCCTGTGTAAGTGTGAACGTCCTGTCCTGCTCGTTGTCTTGGGTTTAAGTAAAAATGAATAGTGTAAGTTAACGATTCGCTGTGTTACTGCTTCTTCCATCCATTGCTTGTGTGTGTATAATAAATCTGTTCTTCCTCCGTATTCTTCTTCTTCTTTTTCATTCTCTTTCGGTCGCTTTAGAGGTTTCCCGATTGAATATCTGTGGGGCGATCTGGTCAACGTCGGGTGGAATCGGGTTCTAATCGGGGAGTAACTGTTCGGACGCGGTTAAATACACCACCGCTCGGTCAATATAACATCTAAAGCCGCGTCTGTAACAATTGGTGTCGAGGAGTTGGATTCGGACCTGGGACTAAATTTGTTAGGCCCAAATTTTGGAACACCAATTGTACTATTAGAGTAACAATTGGTGTCGAGGAGGGAGATCGGACCCGAAATCGGACCCGAAGCGCGTTTAACGCGCTCAAAATTACAAGCTGCCGAAATTTATTTTGTTTTATAAAGCAAAACCCGAATTTTGAGATTGCGCCATGGACAATCAAGGCGATCGGATGTCGGTGGGAGAGATAGACAGGGTGGAATCGACCCAGGACCTCGGGGAAATGTATGTGGAGGAAAGGGAGGAGGAGAAAAATGGCAATGTGGTTGCGGAGGTTTCAGACGCACAAAATGGCGCTCTCGCGCACGTGGTTGAGGGGGCCACGGCCGCGGAACCAATGAGCGCGACCCAAATGCAAGCCTTCATGACCCAATTCATGGTGGAAATGCAGGAAAAAAACGATAGTGAGAAAATGGAAAGCAGAAAAATGGGGGCCCTTATGGACAGGCTAGAAGCCAAAATGGGACAAATGGGGAACTGGATGGATGCTCAGGGTGAGCGATTGGAGGGCCAAATGGGACAAATGGGGAACCGGATGGATGCTCAGGGTGAGCAAATGGGGGTAATGAGGGACGAAGCGAGGGGTACCGGTGAGAAGTTAGACAAAAATTTTGAGGGGTTAGACAACGGGATAAAAGAGGTAAAGAATGGGTTAACGGGGGTGGAAAACAGAATGGCTGCCCAGGAGAATCAGTTAGAGGGGGTGAAAAATGGGTTAATGGGGTTAGAAAATAGGATGGAGGACAAATTGCGGGAAATAGGGGAACAATCTGCCAGGGAAATCAAACAAATGGGAGAGCAGATAGAGGAGGTAAAAATCGGGGTAGAAACCAAACTGGATGCTCAGAGGGATGAATTGGGACAGATGAGGGTGGCATCTACAAAAGAGATGGAGGAAATACGACGAGGGGTAAGTGAGGAGGTTTCGGGGCTACGCGAGGAGGTAAAGCGAGGTGAGAAGCGTATGGAGAAAGAGGTGAGAAATAATACGGCTAAGTTACAAGGGGGAATAGAAGATCTGACGAAGGGAGTAGAACAGCTGACAGTCGGACAAAGGGAACTAGCGGACCAAGTGGAAAAGAACACTGCAATCATCGGGGGTTTAAAAGCGACACAAAAGGACATTAAAAACGAATTAATAGCAACACAAAAGGAATGTCAGATGGTACATGAGGGGTTGACGAAGAAGTTGGAGGAGGTGACAGAAGTGATGGAGACGAAGGACCGAGAGGTGAGGACGCACATCGAAATGGTTAAGGTGGCGTAAGAGGAAGAGATAGAGGGGGCGCACCGGGAGATGAAGGAGGTAAAGGAAAAATTAGAGGAGGTGGAAGAGGGGGTGAGTGAAATTAAGAGGAGACGGAGGGAAACTAAAAGGGAGATAAAGGAGGAAGTCATGGAATATGTACAAGGTCTGTGTTCAAATCATGATGAGGTGCTCACTAACCAAATAAAAAGTTTGCAGGTGGCAGAGGAGGTGCGACGACGAAGTACGGAGGTGAGTGGCAATGTATATGATGTGAGGAAAGCTTCAGTCGGCTTGGGGGTTGCTTTGGATCCGGGTGTTCGTGAAAGGCCGTTGGTGAAGTGTGCGACAGGTCTGGTGTGCGAAAAAAGAGGTGTGCGAGAATGTCCGACCATGGGGTGTGTGAGGAAAAAGTGCACGCCAAGGAGTGAGTGTGCCGTCAAGAGTGAGTTGGTCGAAGCGCGTGTGCGAGGGGGTACATGGAAGCGCGGTGTGGCGAGTGTTATGGAGGAAGTAACGAAAAAGTGTGCGCGAGAGGATGCGCGAGAGAGGTGTGTAATGGACGGGTGCATGAGGAAAGAGTGCGCTGTCGAGAGGAAGGGTGAGTGCGTTGTCAAGAGTGGAGGTGAGAGTAGTGAGAGTGAAACGGAGCGTGAGTTGGTTGTGACAGGTGAGCGAGGATGTACACCTGGAATGGAAGGATGCACACCTGGAATGGTAGAGCGTGAGTGGGAATGCACGCTGGAATTGGTAGTGAGGCACGTGGTTGGGTGTGCGGGTGAGAGCACACCTGTGATTGTCACAAAGGAGGTGACCGAGAAAGGGGCGCGAAGAGGTGTGTTGGTGAGGTGTGCGAGCGACGAATGTGTGCCAAGGTGTTCGGTGGTCAGGTGTGTGACCAAGGCTGTGAGCGGAATGAGTGTACCGAGGTGTGTAAGGAAAGGTACGAGGAGAATGGGAACAGCTGCATGTATGAGCAAGAAAGGGGTAGCGTATGCTTGTAAGAATCCAGGTGAAGCGTCGACGGTAACCGGGTTAGAGGTTAGAACGACTTATAGCCGAATCGGGCCCTCGGTGCGCGTCGGGCAGCTTCGCGTGCCGCGAGGACCAGCGGGGATCCGAACCACGGCGGTTTCAAAAGAACCGCCGTACGCGATCCACGCTGTGCCTCGCTTGGAACGGCCGCGTCCGGGCTCCACTAGGCGGAGCGGGCAGCTGGATAGGAAGGGTCGTTATGGCGACCACGTTTTGTTGAGACGTGCCGGCAGGTCGAGATCGGGACATTGGATGGCTCCACGCCGAGGTGGTGCGTGGGATCTCGGCCCGGGTAAGCCCCCGCCCCCGCCCCTGCCCCGAATGCGGGACGCATCCAGCCGCCGGCACAAAAGAATCCGCGTTCATTGCTCGGCTGTACGAAGCCGGGCTGTAGACGTGAATTGGCGCACCGAGAGGATGTAATAAGTAGACGGGTGATGGTGATAGTGATAGTGATTTAAAACGAAATTTAGAAAAGTGAGTAGAATTGGCAGTAAATGGAAAATTTTTGAATTGGTTGGAATCTGGACGAACAAAATTGATAGTGAGAGACCCCCGATGTGGTGGGATGGCAAATCCACCATCCCTCACAGTTGGGGCAAATGCGCAATAGCTTATGGGGTGTATGGCAGTGAAAACTAGCCCGGGTGGGTTAGGTTATATTGTAGGGATCTAGCGAAGATGACATTAGGTAACGTTAAGATTAGTTAGTGACTGATACCTGTAGTGGGGACGCAGGTAGTTTAGTGTGGATGATAATGACGTGGGAGCGCAATAGTTTAAAGGGACGACTGGGAAGCGCAAGTTTCAGAAGGGAGTAGTTAGCTGAGATGATGCCGTGTGTGTGAAGATTGAACAGGTGAGAATTGAACAGGTGTGATTGCACAGGTGTGCAACTGAACAGGTGGATGGAGCAGTGTATGAGTGAGTGATAGTGATTGTGTATTGTGATGACCAAATGGTCCAGGAAGAAAGGAGGGTGCAGGTGGCACCAGGTGTGAGGGCACAGGTGTGCAACAACAGGTGTATGTGGCTGTGTGGAATAAATGGTAGTGTGGAATATCTGGAGTATTGGAATGGATGGTCGTGGAGTGAGAATGGTGGAAATTGTGGAGGGGAGTGGATGGTGCGAAGGTGTGAATGGGGGAAGAGTGGACCCCCATCACGGATACCCGGGGTGGGTAGTGTAAGTGTTAGGTAGTGGGTACAGGTAAATTGTGGTTGGATATTGGCATCTGTGGTGCGGGTGACAGAATGGTATTTGGATGGGTGCATTAGTGTTGTGGAAATGGCTGGGCGTGTAGCCTGTTAGTGTGTGTAGTTGTTTGGGCGCTCCACCACTGTAAGGATGTCGGCCAGGTGAGGCCGCAGGTGGGCTCTGGGAGCCGGTAGTAGTTGTTGGGGATGGGGCCCGAGGATCCGGAGGACGGACCCGGGTAGCCCAGTGCCAGAGGGCACCGAGTGGGGTGACAGAGCCAGGAGGGGCCTGCCCCAGTTAGATAGGTTAGGGTGAGGAGCTAGGTAAGCTCGGGTGGCAACTACAGTGGTGGAGGTGTGCAGGTGGGTAGACCTGTTGGGAGAGCTAGACGTCGCAGCCCAGAAATTGTGCGAGAGCACCGGGAGATGAATCGGGGGAGTGAGACCCCAAATTGAGAAGCACCACAGTTTGGTCAATGGGAATTGGTTTTTAGAACCCATAGTGTAAGTTGGCCAATGGATTGGCAGGGAAAGACCCCGGGTAGTGTAAAGTGTGTTAAAGTCATTTAGAAAATAGTTAGGATGAAGGATCTCCTCGCACCATCTGCATCCACTCACCTGAGGTGACAGGTACTCCACACCATGCCATGTTTTGATTATTTTTTATGATGCAAATGTTTGGATTGTGAGACGCATCATGACGTGGGTGTGACATTGTGCGTAATTCCATCTCTCCCTCCTTATGAGGATTGATGATGAATTGGTGATGGCAAATTTTGAGGTAGAGGGATTGTGGTGACGAATTTGGTATAGGGGAAATATGGGGAAGACGTGACAGTAGTGACGAATTGGTAATGTGTAGATTTTGTACATATGGGGTAAGGGCAAGGGCAAGGGTAGGGTAGGTGACAGGGGGGTGACGTACGGTAGGGACGAGCTTTCTCACTTCGCCCTCCGTACGCATTTCACCTTGCATTGCCTTATTGACGTGTACCCTTGTGACCTTACCCCTCGCTCAATTGTCTTTCTTTTGTCTCCCACATGACCTGTGCGCCATTGGGTGCCGATGGGAGCGTGCGTGAGGTGGCCATTGTGCGCCCGAGATTCCCAGAACCAGCATGCATTGCGTTGATGTACCACTGTATGGACCGCTGTTCTGCGGCCAAGTACCACTTGATGGACCCCAGGTTCTGGGGCAGGGCACCTCTGTTGGAGACCGGCCATAGTGGCCAGGGAATCTTGCTTGCGGACCTCGGTAAGGTGGCACCTATGCCAAACAGGTGGACCACCCTTAGTTGGCCCCTGAGGCCCTAAATAAAAACGAACACAAGTTGTGCTTTTTATTATGTCCAAATAGGCCGCATGAAGCCAGAAGACGTCGGGAAGAACATCGGCCCAGCAGAGAAAGAGAAGACCACCACCAGTTGTTTTGTTGTGTTTATTATGACCCATGGTGACTGCGCACCGAGTGGTGCTTTGTGGTGCTTGTGGTGCTTTTGGTGCTTTTGGGTGCTTTGGTGGTATTGGTACTGGTGCATCGATGCAATGCGTGCTGTCTCCTCCCTCCCAACAGGAATTTCTTTTTTTTTTCTTGTTCCCTAAAAAGAAAAGAAAAAAAAAAACACAGGTCCTGGGTTGCGTTGTAAATAAGAAATCACGTCATTGTAAATAATGCTCCCCACCGTAAATGTATAGTTTGAGAATAATTCCGTAATTCGGTTAGCTGTGGGCTTGAGTCTGTTAGACAGGGTGCAATGCAATAGGGGGACATACTTATTTGTGTTTTAAGATTGTCACACTCAGGGTCAGGTTAATTGTAGAGGGAATTACACCTACGTGTCACACTAAGTTAAAGTTTAGTAGGCCCGAGAAAGGGCCTGAAGAAAGGAGGGTGCAGTGTAACGAATGTGGAAACGTTACAATGTGAACGTTACAAAAGTATGGTAACACCCTGTTAATGTAAATAATGGTCGCAGCCGTCCTCCTAGTTAATTCCATGAAACTTACACGCAGGTCACGATATATCTTTTAAATAGTGTATTTCCTTATTCCATGTAGGCTAAATATGTGTTTCCCACTAGATTGACTTTGCATTGTATCAAACAAAATAAGCGTAGGCCCTTCCAATTTCCCCAAACATCTCCGCTCTCCAAAGTTCCTTTCAAAAGGGGAGTTGTTTTCAATCCCGCAGGCCGCCATTGCCCATGTGCTTTGAGTCGGAGAAGAAAGGCGTGTCTCCACCTCGTCATAAGAGGGAAGGAGTGAACCAGCCCTAACAGCCAATCAGCACCGCGGTGAGCGACCCGGTAGGCATGCCCTCGGAGCCGGCGGCTTGATTCTGCCCGAGGTGATAAAAGCGACTGTAAGGGACTGCTTTAGGAGATGACTTGGGAGATGACCTGGGAGATGAGCAAAGAGGCTGCACCAAGAGGAGCGGTGAGATGCGAAACGCTCCAAGCCAAAGAGGAGAGGTACTCGGCAAGGAAACCAGCTTTGGAGAGACGCGCTGAAAGGAGGGAGACGGCTCCACCACAAGAAGAGGAGCAGGTGTGCCGAACCAGCGCGTGACGTCTACCGCAGCGGATACGCGACGGAGGGTTTTCCCGCCAAAACCGCGAGGAATTGCGAGCTGCTGCCTCCCGACTTTGCCTCCCTCTCAAGCAATCCACCTCAAGCCCTACCTGCCTGCATTATCCCCTGTGTAAGTGTGAACGTCCTGTCCTGCTCGTTGTCTTGGGGTTAAGTAAAAATGAATAGTGTAAGTTAACGATTCGCTGTGTTACTGCTTCTTCCATCCATTGCTTGTGTGTGTATAATAAATCTGTTCTTCCTCCGTATTCTTCTTCTTCTTTTTCATTCTCTTTCGGTCGCTTTAGAGGTTTCCCGATTGAATATCTGTGGGGCGATCTGGTCAACGTCGGGTGGAATCGGGTTCTAATCGGGGAGTAACTGTTCGGACGCGGTTAAATACACCACCGCTCGGTCAATATAACATCTAAAGCCGCGTCTGTAACAATATATATATATGTAGCGGTTACCGCTGGATGCACACAATCGCCTTGCACCGGCCAGAACACGGCCAGACGCGCCTCTCCCGGGCATGCCCGGACTCACTGTTCCCGGGCACGCCCGAACCTCCCGGGCACGCCCGGTCTCATCTTTCCCGGGCATGCCCGCTCTCGCCTTTCCAGGGCTCGCCCAGAGCGTCCGGGCATGCCCGCTATCACCTTTCCAGGGCTCGTCCAGAGCGCCCGGGCACGCCCAGCCTCGACTTGCCAGGCCGCAGCCAAACACGCCCGGGCAGGTCCAGACTCGCCTTTCCAAGGCTCGCCCTTGACACCCGGGCATGCCCGGTATAGCTTTTGCCGGGCAAACTTCCCGACATAAATGTGTATATATATTGCTGCCCAATAAACGGGCTTGTCAGAATACCTGAGCTGTTTTGTTTCAATAAAGCAACTCGGACGAATTCCGTCTTTGGTCGCGTCAATTCTTTCGACTCGCGTTGGAGCGCAGTTCCTTCATTGGTGACCTACCGACATGGATACGGCAGTGACGCTTAAACTGCCTACCTTCTGGGAGGCTCATGCGGCTGTTTGGTTCGCTCAGGCGGACTCTCAGTTCGCCCTGCGAGGCATCACCGCGGATGACACCCGCTTCCACCATGTTGTGGCGGCGCTCGGTTCCGCCACCGCGGCCCGCGCCTTGAGCCTCCTCGAGCACCCGCCGGCTGCTGACAAATACGACGCGCTGAAGACACTCCTCCTCGACACTTTCGCCCTCTCACCGGCAGCACGCGCACGGCGCCTGCTCGCTCTGCCCGAGCTCGGCGACACGCGCCCGTCCGAGCGCATGGACTATATGCTCTCGTTGCTCGGTGAGCACTCTCCGGATTTTCTGTTCCGCGAGCTGTTCCTTCGCCAGCTGCCTCACCCGGTACGCCTCGCCCTGGCTGGCACGTTGATCACGGATTCCCGCGCCCTCGCCAGGGAAGCCGATAAGATCTCCTCGGCGGGCCAGCACATCGGCGCGGTTACCTGGAGCCCGCCGCCGTCCGAGGCGACGCCCACGACACCCGAGCGCCCTGCGCGGTTGGAGGCCGAACTGCCGGTGCAACTGGCGGCCGCCACGCCGCACCGCCCGCTTCCGACACGACGGCCGGGGCCTCCACCTGACCGGGCGTGGTGTTATTACCACGCCAGGACGTGCCGGCCCCCGTGCACTTTTGGCAGGTCGGGAAACGGCCGGGCCGGCGTTCATTCCCAGCCATGAGCGCCGGCCACTCGGGCAACTTGCTGTTTATTCGGGACAAAGCGTCTGGGCGGCGTTTCCTGTGTGACACCGGCGCCCAACTGAGCGTCATACCCGCCTCCGAGCAGGACAGGCGGGACGCCGTTTGCGGCCCCTCTTTGGTCGCTGCTAATGGCTCGGCCATACGCACTTTCGGCCCACGCGTCGTCACCCTCTGCTTCGGCAGCCAGCGTTTTCAATGGACTTTTGTGACCGCCTGCGTCCCCATGGCTTTGCTGGGCGCCGACTTCCTCTGCGCGCACGGGCTGCTGGTCGACGTCAAACGTCGTCGCCTTGTCAACGCCGAGACCTTCAGCTCCCTGGCGTGCACGATGAGCAGCTCCGCGGCGACCGAACTGGCGTGCGCCCTCCCGGCAGCGAACGAGTTCGCTCGCCTGCTCGCGGAATTCCCGGCCCTCACGCGGCCGACGTTTTCGGCCGTCGCGGTGCGGCACAGGATCGAGCACCACATACCCACTACGGGCCCGCCGGTCTACGCCAGGGCCCGCCGCCTCGACCCGGCCAAGCTCGCCGTGGCGAAGGCCGAGTTCGACGCGTTGGAGCACCTCGGCATCGTGCGGCGCTCCGATAGCGCGTGGGCCTCGCCACTGCACATCGTGCCAAAGCCGGGGGGTGGATGGCGCCCGTGTGGCGACTACCGCCGTCTCAACGACGCTACCACCCCCGACAGGTACCCGATCCCGCATATTCAGGACTTTTCCACCCGTTTGGCGGGACGGGTCATCTTTTCGAAAATTGACCTGATACGGGGCTACCACCAGGTACCTGTCCGGGCGGCCGACGTCCCGAAGACGGCCATCATCACGCCGTTCGGCCTGTTCGAATTTTTGCGGATGCCGTTTGGCCTCAAGAATGCGGCCCAGGCGTTCCAGCGCTTGATGGACGGCGTGCTGCGCAACCTGCCGTTTCTTTTCGTCTATCTGGACGATATCCTCGTCGCCAGCACGTCCCGCGCCGAGCACCTCCTCCACCTCCGAACACTGTTCGGTCGCCTCAGCGAGCACGGCTTAATTGTCAACCTGGTCAAATGGCTCTTCGGCGCGACGACCGTTGACTTTTTGGGCCACCGCATCACCAAGACCGGGGCCGTGCCGCTGCCGACCAAGGTCGAGGCCATCACCACGTTCCCGCGTCCCCGTTCCATCAAGGCCCTCCAAGAGTTCCTCGGCATGGTGAATTTTTATCACCGATTCGTGCCCCGCGCTGCTCAGCTCATGCGGCCCCTTTACGAGGCCCTCCGGGGCAAGCCGGCCAAGCATGACATTGTTTGGTCCGCGGCCATGGACGCGGCCTTCGCCAGCGCCAAACGGGCCCTCGCCGACGCAACGCTGCTGGCTCACCCGGTGCTCAACGCGCCCATCGCCCTCACTACGGACGCCTCCAACTACGCGGTGGGCGCCGTCCATGAGCAATGGATGGACGGGGTTTGGCAGCCACTCGCTTTTTTCAGCCGGCAACTCCGGCCGAACGAGTTAAACTACAGCACGTTCGACCGCGAGCTGCTCGGGCTATTCCTGGCCGTTCGCCATTTCCGACACCTCCTGGAGGGCCGCCCGTTCACGGCTTTCGTCGACCAAAAGCCGTTGGTCTACGCAATGGCTAAGGTCACGGAGCCGTGGTCGGCCCGCCAGCAGCGCCACCTCTCCGCCGTGTCGGAGTTCACCACGGACATCCGGCACGTCGCCGGCAAAGACAACGCCGTGGCCGACTGTCTTTCTCCGGCCAGCGCGAACGCGGTCCACCTCGGCGTGGACTTCGCGCTCATGGCGGCCGAGCAGACCACCGACGCCTCGGTGCAGGCACTCCGTGCGGCGGACACGGGCCTCCGCCTGGCCGACATTCCCTTCGCGGGCACCGTCCTGCTCTGCGATGTCTCCCAGGGCCAGCCTCACCCCATCGTGCCCGTTTCCTGGCAGCGCCGCATCTTCGCCTCCATCCACGGCCTTTCTCACCCGGGCCGGAAAGCTTCTCAGAAGCTGGTGTCGGCGCGTTTCGTCTGGCACGGCCTTCGACGAAACATCCGCGACTGGGCCAACGCCTGCACGGCCTGCCAGCGGGTCAAGGTCCACCGCCACACCCAGGCCCCGCTGGCACCTTTCACCATGCCTGAACGGCGTTTCGACCACGTCCACGTGGACCTGGTGGGTCCCCTGCCCCCCTCGCGGGGGTTCACCCACCTGCTCACCATGGTGGACAGGACCACCAGGTGGCCGGAGGCCATGCCCCTCGCCTCCACCACCACCGCCGACGTGGCGCAGGCGTTCATCGCCACCTGGGTCGCGCGCTTCGGCGCACCAGCGGACATCTCGTCCGACCGCGGCCCACAGTTCACGTCTGAGCTTTGGGGCGCGGTCGCCCGTTCGTTGGGGGTCACGCTGCACCGCACCACGGCCTACCACCCCCAAGCCAACGGGTTGTGCGAGCAGTTTCACCGCTCCATGAAGGCCGCACTCATGGCCGGCCTTCAGGACGACGGTTGGGCCGAACGGCTGCCGTGGGTCCTTTTGGGCCTTCGCACGGCCCCCAAGGAAGACCTCCAGGCGTCCGCCGCCGAGCTCGTCTACGGCCAGCCGCTCCGCGTCCCGGGCGAATTCGTGCCCGACGCTACCAGTCCCTGGTCCGCCGCTCGCCAGCGCTCGGACCTCCAGGAGGCCGCCCGACGATTTGCCCCCGTGCCGACGTCCCGCCACGGTGGCCCCCAGTCCTACGTGCCCCCGGCGCTTCGCACAGCGGAGTACGTCTTTGTGCGTCATGACGCGCACCGGGGGCCACTCCGGCCGCCGTACGACGGGCCCTTCCGGGTCCTGCGACGGGGCCACAAGTCTTTCATCGTCGACTTCGGCGGCCGGCCGGACCGGATTTCTGTGGACCGCCTCAAACCGGCGCACATGGACGTCGACCGACCACCACGGTTGGCCCTTCCTCCGCGGCGAGGCCGCCCCCTGTCCACAGTTCCCCCCGCTCGACCACCCACCACCACGTCGGACCCCTCCCCACGACCCTCCAGGGGTCGCTTCAGCCGGGTCATCCGGACCCCCCTTAAATTGACCCTGCCGGTGCAGGTCGATTCTGGAGGGGCGTGTGTAGCGGTTACCGCTGGATGCACACAATCGCCTTGCACCGGCCAGAACACGGCCAGACGTGCCTCTCCTGGGCATGCCCGGACTCACTGTTCCCGGGCACGCCCGAACCTCCCGGGCACGCCCGGTCTCGTCTTTCCCGGGCATGCCCGCTCTCGCCTTTCCAGGGCTCGTCCAGAGCGCCCGGGCACGCCCAGCCTCGACTTGCCAGGCCGCAGCCAAACACGCCCGGGCAGGTCCAGACTCGCCTTTCCAAGGCTCGCCCTTGACACCCGGGCATGCCCGGTATAGCTTTTGCCGGGCAAACTTCCCGACATAAATGTGTATATATATTGCTGCCCGATAAACGGGCTTGTCAGAATACCTGAGCTGTTTCAATAAAGCAACTCGGACGAATTCCGTCTTTGGTCGCGTCAATTCTTTCGACTCGCGTTGGAGCGCATTTCCTTCATATATATATATATATATATATATATATATATATATATATATATATATATATATATATATATATATATTGTAACGAATGTGGAAACGTTACAATGTGAACGTTACAAAAGTATGGTAACATCCTCGTAATGTAAATAATGGTCGCAGCCGTCCTAGTTAATTCCATGAAACTTACACGCAGGTCACGATATATCTTTTAAATAGTGTATTTCCTTATTCCATGTAGGCTAAATATGTGTTTCCCACTAGATTGACTTTGCATTGTATCAAACAAAATAAGCGTAGGCCCTTCCAATTTCCCCAAAACCTCCCTTCCAATTGCCTTCCGCATTTTGGGCGGTTTTCTTCAAACCACCATTGGCCACGAGGTAGGGTTGGGGAAGAAAGGCGTGTCTCCACCTCGTCATAAGAGGGAAGGAGTGAACCAGCCCTAACAGCCAATCAACACCGCGGTGAGCGACCCGGTAGGCGTGCCCTCGGAGCCGGCGGCTTGATTTCGCCCGAGGTGATAAAAGCGACTGTAAGGGACTGCTTTACCAGAGGCCTTGGGAGATGACCCTGGGAGATGAGCAAAGAGGCTGCACCAAGAGGAGCGGTGAGATGCGAAATGCTCCAAGCCAAAGAGGAGAGGTACTCGGCAAGGAAACCAGCTTTGGAGAGACGCGCTGAAAGGAGGGAGACGGCTCCACCCCAAGAAGAGGAGCAGGTGTGCCGAACCAGCGCGTGACGTCTACCGCAGCGGATACACGACGGAGGGTTTCCCGCCAAAACCGCGAGGAATTGCGAGCTGCTGCCTCCCGACTTTGCCTCTCTCTCAAGCAATCCACCTCAAGCCCTACCTGCCTGCATTATCCCCTGTGTAAGTGTGAACGTCCTGTCCTGCTCGTTGTCTTGGGGTTAAGTAAAAATGAATAGTGTAAGTTAACGATTCGCTGTGTTACTGCTTCTTCCATCCATTTGCTGTGTGTGTATAATAAATCTGTTCTTCCTCCGTATTCTTCTTCTTCTTCTTTTTCATTCTCTTTCGGTCGCTTTAGAGGTTTCCCGATTGAATATCTGTGGGGCGATCTGGTCAACGTCGGGTGGAATCGGGTTCTAATCGGGGAGTAACTGTTCGGATGCGGTTAAATACACCACCGCTCGGTCAATATAACATCTAAAAGCCGCGTCTGTAACATTTGGTTGTCAGGAGTTGGATTCGGACCTGGGACTAAATTTGTTAGGCCCAAATTTTGGAACACCAATTGTACTATTAGAGTAACAATTGGTGTCGAGGAGTTGGATTCGGACCTGCGACTAAATTTGTTAGGCCCAAATTTTGGAACACCAATTGTACTATTAGAGTAACAATTGGTGTCGAGGAGGGAGATCGGACCCGAAATCGGACCCGAAGCGCGCTTAACGCGCTCAAAATTACAAGCTGCCGAAATTTATTTTGTTTTATAAAACCCGAATTTTGAGATCGCGCCATGGACAATCAAGGCGATCGGATGTCGGTGGGGGAAATAGACGGGTTAGGGGTAACCCAGGACTTAGGGAAAGAAAGGGCGGAGGAGAGCAATGAGGAGGCGGTTGAGGGGGTATCAGGCGCGCAAAGAGGCGCCTCGCACGAGCGCGCGGTAGCCGAGCCCGCTGTATCAGCGGGCTTTAACATGCAGCAGTTCATGGCACGGTTTAGCGAATACATGGCACAGTCGAAGTGCGACAACGAAAAAAGAGCCAGGGAAATGGAGGGAATGGAAAACAGAATGGGGGAGCGACTAGACAAGAAAATTGGGAAGTTAGACAATAATTTTGAGGAGTTAGACAAGAAAATTGGGAAGTTAGACAATAATTTTGAGGGGTTAGACAAGAAAATTGGGAAGTTAGACAATAATTTTGAGGGGTTAGACAACGGGATAAAAGAGGTGAAAAATGGGTTAATGGGGTTAGAAAATAGGATGGAGGACAAATTGCGGGAAATAGGGGAACAATCTGCCAGGGAAATCAAACAAATGGGAGAGCAGATAGAGGAGGTGAAAATCGGGGTAGAAACCAAACTGGATGCTCAGAGGGATGAATTGGGACAGATGAGGGTGGCATCTACAAAAGAGATGGAGGAAATACGACGAGGGGTAAGTGAGGAGGTTTCAGGGCTACGCGAGGAGGTAAAGCGAGGGGAGAAGCATATGGAGAAAGAGGTGAGAAATAATACGGCAAAGTTACAAGGGGGAATAGAAGATCTGACGGAGGAGGTGGAACAGCTGACAGAGGGACAAACGAAGTTAGTGGAGCAGGTTCAAAGGAACACTGCAGTACTCGGAGGGTTAAAGGCGACACAAAAAGAAATTAAAAATGACTTGATAGCGACACAGAGGCAATGTCAGATGGTACGGGAGGAACTGACAATGAGGGTGGACGAGGTGACAGAGATAATGGAGACAAAGGACCGGCAGGTGAGGATGCACATAGAGACGGTCACGGTAGCCCTAGAGGACGAACTTGAGGAGACGCACCGAGAAATAAAAGAGGTTAAACAAAAACTAGAGGAAGTGGAAGAAGAGGTGAGTGAAATTAAGAAGGGACGGACAGAAACTAAGAGAGAAATCCAGGAGGAGGTAATGGAATATGAACAAGGTCTGTGTTCAAATCATGATGAGGTGCTCACTAACCAAATAAAAAGTTTGCAGGTGGCAGAGGAGGTGCGACGACGAAGTACGGAGGTGAGTGGCAATGTATATGATGTGAGGAAAGCTTCAGTCAGCTTGGGGGTTGCTTTGGATCCGGGTGTTCGTGAAAGGCCGTTGGTGAAGTGTGCGACAGGTCTGGTGTGCGAAAAAAGAGGTGTGCGAGAATGTCCGACCATGGGGAGTGTGAGGAAAAAGTGCACGCCAAGGAGTGAGTGTGCCGTCAAGAGTGAGTTGGTCGAAGCGCGTGTGCGAGGGGTTACATGGAAGCGCGGTGTGGTGAGTGTTACGGAGGAAGTAACGAAAAAGAGTGCGCGAGAAAGGTGTGTAACGGACGGGTGCATGGGGAAAGCGCATGCTGTCAAGAGTAAGGGAGAATGCATGCCTGTGGTGAGTGTTACAGAGGGTGTAACGGGACAATGTGCGGAAGAGTGTGCGCGAGAAAGGTGTGTAACGGACAGGTGCATGAGGAAAGAGTGCGCTGTCGAGAGTAAGGGTGAGAGTAGTGAGAGTGACACGGAGCGTGAGTTGGTTGTGGCAGGTGAGCGAGGATGTACACCTGGAATGGAAGGATGCACACCTGGAATGGTAGAGCGTGAGTGGGAATGCACGCTGGAATTGGTAGTGAGGCACGTGGTTGGGTGTGCGGGTGAGAGCACACCTGTGATTGTCACGAAGGAGGTGACCGAGAAAGGGGCGCGAAGAGGTGTATTGGTGAGGTGTGCGAGCGACGAATGTGTGCCAAGGTGTTCGGTGGTCAGGTGTGTGACCAAGTCGGTGAGCGGAATGAGTGTACCGAGGTGTGTAAGGAAAGGTACGACGAGGAACATGGAAACGGCTGCATGTATGAGCAAGAAAGGGGTAGCGTATGCTTGTAAGCATCCAGGTGAGGCGTCGACGGTAACCAGGTTAGAGGTTAGAACGACATAGCCGAATCGGGCCCTCGGTGCGCGTCGGGCAGCTTCGCGTGCCGCGAGGACCAGCGGGGATCCGAACCACGGCGGTTTCGAAAGAACCGCCGTACGCGATCCACGCTGTGCCTCGCTTGGAACGGCCGCGTCCGGGCTCCACTAGGCGGAGCGGGCAGCTGGATAGGAAGGGTCGTCATGGCGACCACGTTTTGTTGAGACGTGCCGACAGGTCGAGATCGGGACATTGGATGGCTCCACGCCGAGGTGGTGCGTGGGATCTCGGCCCGGGTAAGCCCCCGCCCCTGCCCCGAATGCGGGACGCATCCAGCCGCCGGCACAAAAGAATCCGCGTTCATTGCTCGGCTGTACGAAGCCGGGCTGTAGACGTAAATTGGCGCACCGAGAGGATGTAATAAGGAGACGGGTGATGGTGATAGTGATAGTGATTTAAAACGAAATTTAGAAAAGTGGGTAGAATTGGCAGTAAATGGAAAATTTTTGAATTGGTTGGAATTTGGTAAGCAAAATTTATAGTGAGAGACCCCCGATGTGGTGGGATGGCAAATCCACCATCCCTCACAGTGGGGGCAAATGCGCAATAGTTTATGGGGTGGCTATGACAACCGAGCCAGGGAGGGCTTGGATAATTGTAGGGATCTAGCGAAGATGACATTAGGTAACGATAAGTTTAGTTAGTGACTGATACCTGTAGTGGGGACGCAGGTAGATTAGTGTGGATTATAATGACGTGGGAGCGCAATAGTTTAAAGGGACGACTGGGAAGCGCAAGTTTCAGAGGGGAGTAGTTAGCTGAGATGATGCCGTGTGTGTGAGGATTGAACAGGTGAGAATGGAACAGGTGTGATTGCACAGGTGTGCAACTGAACAGGTGTGTGGAGCAGTGTATGAGGGAGTAGTGGTGATTGCGTGTTGTGTTGACCAAATGGTCCAGGAAGAAAGGAGGGTGCAGGTGGCACCAGGTGTGCAACAACAGGTGTATGTGGCTGTGTGGAATAAATGGTAGTGTGGAATATCTGGAGTATTGGAATGGATGGTCGTGGAGTGAGAATGGTGGAAATTGTGGAGTGGAGTGGATGGTGCGAAGGTGTGAATGGGGGAAGAGTGGACCCCCATCACGGATACCCGGGGCGGGTAGTGTAAGTGTTAGGTAGAGGGTACAGGTAAATTGTGGTTGGATATTGGCATCTGTGGTGCGGATGCAGAATGGTATGTGGATGGGTGCATTAGTGTTGTGGAAATGGCTGGGCGTGTAGCCTGTTAGTGTGTGTAGTTGGTTTGGGCACTCCACCACTGTAAGGATATCGGCCAGGTGAGGCCGCAGGTGGGCTCTGGGAGCCGGTAGTAGTTGTTGTGGATGGGGCCCGAGGATCCGGAGGACGGACCCGGGTAGCCCAGTGCCAGAGGGCACCAAGTGGGGTGACAGAGCCAGGAGGGGCCTGCCCCAGTTAGATAGGTTAGGGTGAGGAGCTAGGTAAGCTCGGGTGGCAACTACAGTGGTGGAGGTGTGCAGGTGGGTAGACCTGTTGGGAGAGCTAGACGTCGCAGCCCAGAAATTGTGCGAGAGCACCGGGAGATGAATCGGGGGAGTGAGACCCCAAATTGAGAGGCACCACAGTTTGGTCAATGGGAATTGGTTTTTAGAACCCATAGAGTAAGTTGGCCAATGGATTGGCAGGGAGAGACCCCGGGTAGTGTAAAGTGTGTTAAAGTCATTTAGAGGATAGTTAGGATGAAGGATCTCCTCGCACCATCTGCATCCACTCACCTGAGGTGACAGGTACTCCACACCATGCCATGTTTTGATTATTTTTTATGATGCAAATGTTTGGATTGTGAGACGCATCATGACGTGGGTGTGACATTGTGCGTAATTCCATCTCTCCCTCCTTATGAGGATTGATGATGAATTGGTGATGGCAAATTTTGAAGTAGAGGGATTGTGGTGACGAATTTGGTATAGGGGAAATATGGGGAAGACGTGACAGTAGTGACGAATTGGTAATGTGTAGATTTTGTACATATGGGGTAAGGGCAAGGGCAAGGGTAGGGTAGGTGACCGGGGGGTGACGTACGGTAGGGACGAGCTTTCTCACTTCGCCCTCCGTACGCATTTCACCTTGCATTGCCTTATTGACGTGTACCCTTGTGACCTTACCCCTCGCTCAATTGTCTTTCTTTTGTCTCCCACATGACCTGTGCGCCATTGGGTGCCGATGGGAGCGTGCGTGAGGTGGCCATTGTGCGCCCGAGATTCCCAGAACCAGCATGCATTGCGTTGATGTACCACTTTATGGACCGCTGTTCTGCGGCCAAGTACCACTTGATGGACCCCAGGTTCTGGGGCAGGGCACCTCTGTTGGAGACCGGCCATAGTGGCCAGGGAATCTTGCTTGCGGACCTCGGTAAGGTGGCACCTATGCCAAACAGGTGGACCACCCTTAGTTGGCCCCTGAGGCCCTAAATAAGAATGGACACAAGTTGTGCTTTTTATTATTTCCAACTAGGCCGCATGAAGCCAGAAGACATCGGGAAGAACATCGGCCCAGCAGAGAAAGAGAAGACCACCACCAGTTGTTTTGTTGTGTTTATTATGAACCATGGTGACTGCGCACCGAGTGGTGCTTTTGGTGCTTTGTGGTGCTTTTGGTGCTTTTGGGTGCTTTGGTGGTATTGGTACTGGTGCATCGATGCAATGCATGCAGTCTCCTCCCTCCCAACAGGAATTTCTTTTTCTTGTTCCCTAAAAAAAAAAAGAAAAAAAAAAAAACACAGGTCCTGGGTTGCGTTGTAAATAAGAAATCACGTCATTGTAAATAATGCTCCCCACCGTAAATGTATAGTTTGAGAATAATTCCGTAATTCGGTTAGCTGTGGGCTTGAGTCTGTTAGACAGGGTGCAATGCAATAGGGGGACATACTTATTTGTGTTTTAAAATTGTCACACTCAGGGTCAGGTTAATTGTAGAGGGAATTACACCTACGTGTCACACTAAGTTAAAGTTTAGTAGGCCCGAGTACGGGCCTGAAGAAAGGAGGGTGCAGTGTAACGAATGTGGAAACGTTACAATGTGAACGTTACAAAAGTATGGTAACATCCTCGTAATGTAAATAATGGTCGCAGCCGTCCTAGTTAATTCCATGAAACTTACACGCAGGTCACGATATATCTTTTAAATAGTGTATTTCCTTATTCCATGTAGGCTAAATATGTGTTTCCCACTAGATTGACTTTGCATTGTATCAAACAAAATAAGCGTAGGCCCTTCCAATTTCCCCAAAACCTCCCTTCCAATTGCCTTCCGCATTTTGGGCGGTTTTCTTCAAACCACCATTGGCCACGAGGTAGGGTTGGGGAAGAAAGGCGTGTCTCCACCTCGTCATAAGAGGGAAGGAGTGAACCAGCCCTAACAGCCAATCAACACCGCGGTGAGCGACCCGGTAGGCGTGCCCTCGGAGCCGGCGGCTTGATTTCGCCCGAGGTGATAAAAGCGACTGTAAGGGACTGCTTTACCAGAGGCCTTGGGAGATGACCCTGGGAGATGAGCAAAGAGGCTGCACCAAGAGGAGCGGTGAGATGCGAAACGCTCCAAGCCAAAGAGGAGAGGTACTCGGCAAGGAAACCAGCTTTGGAGAGACGCGCTGAAAGGAGGGAGACGGCTCCACCCCAAGAAGAGGAGCAGGTGTGCCGAACCAGCGCGTGACGTCTACCGCAGCGGATACACGACGGAGGGTTTCCCGCCAAAACCGCGAGGAATTGCGAGCTGCTGCCTCCCGACTTTGCCTCTCTCTCAAGCAATCCACCTCACGCCCTACCTGCCTGCATTATCCCCTGTGTAAGTGTGAACGTCCTGTCCTGCTCGTTGTCTTGGGGTTAAGTAAAAATGAATAGTGTAAGTTAACGATTCGCTGTGTTACTGCTTCTTCCATCCATTGCTGTGTGTGTATAATAAATCTGTTCTTCCTCCGTATTCTTCTTCTTCTTCTTTTTCATTCTCTTTCGGTCGCTTTAGAGGTTTCCCGATTGAATATCTGTGGGGCGATCTGGTCAACGTCGGGTGGAATCGGGTTCTAATCGGGGAGTAACTGTTCGGACGCGGTTAAATACACCACCGCTCGGTCAATATAGCATCTAAAAGCCGCGTCTGTAACAATATATATATATATATATATATATATACATACATATATATATATATGTATATTTCGTATATATACGTATATATATATGTATATTTCGTATATATACTGTATATACAGTGAACCTTGACTTACGAGTGCACCAACTTACGAGTTTTCCGAGATACGAGCCGTCGCTCGGGCGGTTTTTTGCTTTGAGATGCGAGCCGAGATCTGAGTTACGAGCTTACGCCACCCACCACCAGGTGGGTTCCGGTTACGTGGTTATCTTGCCATGCAAGCATCTCTGCCGTATATCGCTGCTGCTTTGTTTATCGCATTTTGGTTATTTTGGAAAATTTCTTAGTTTTAACCATGGGTCCTAAGAAATTAAGTGCCAAAGGCAGTGCTGAGAAGAAGAAGAGGATGATGTGCTTGGATATAAAACACGTAATCGTCGAAAAACATGAGCGAGGTGTGCGTGTTGTCGACTTGGCGAGGCAGTACGATCGTAGTACTTCTACGATATGTACGATTTTGAAGCAGAAGGAGTCGATAAAGGCTATAACGCCAGCCAAGGGCGTTACGATTATTTCAAAGCTCCGGACCTCTGTCCATGAAGAGATGGAGAAGTTGTTGTTTGTGTGGTTGACGGAGAAGCAGCTCGCAGGAGGTACCGTGACCGAGAGCATCATCTGTGAGAAGGCACGAGACATTTACGGGGATTTGGTGCAGCAGACGGCGGGAACATCAACGGACGAGGCATCGGAAGAGTCATTCAAAGCCAGCCGGGGATGGTTTGATAATTTTAAGAAGAGGACCGGCATTCACTCCGTCGTCAGGCATGGTGAGGCAGCAAGCTCGGATGTGAAGGCAGCTGAAGATTTTATTATAACTTTTGCCGAACTGATAGAAGCCGAAGCATACATCCCCCAGCAAATCTTCAACTGTGACGAGACAGGGCTCTTCTGGAAAAAGATGCCGAGGAGGACGTATATAACGGCAGAGGAGAAGAGCATGCCAGGCCACAACTTGTTCAGAGTGCCGGCGATAGCTCGCCTTCTCTTTGTGGAAGACACGGTGTTTTTTTTTTTTTGTTTGTTTTTTGTATACAAGATCGAGGCTCGTGAAAGAGCTAACATTAATCACACAAAAAGACAAACCGACACACAAAACACAAAAAACAAGGGGAGCGGCAGACAAGATGGGGAGAGAGGGGGAAGGACACAAACACAACATTTGAGAGCAGGAACATCGGGAGGACTTGGGGGGAGGTGGGAGAGGAATAAAACATATGAACACTGCAAGGACTCTGGGGTGAATTACCGGGGGTAGAAAAGATCAAGGTTTTCGATGGGTCATTGATGAGGTCATTTCGATGAGGTCATTGATGAAGACCAGAAATAGCACAGGGCCCAGAACACTACACAGATCCTTAACATCCAACAACTAATGGGACGCAAACGGGGCGCCCAGTTTAGCGGTACACACATTGATGAATCACCCTGCCTGTGAAACACCGACATGACAGGTTATAGCTGGGTCGGGATTCAAACCCAGGCTGGACAGTTTAGAGTCGTGTGCGTACCTCCAGTCCAGGCCATCCTGCCAACTTGTATGCTGCATACAGGTGAAATATAAAGCGCGAGATATTTTTATATATACTGTATATTTCAAAAAAAATTGGTGTGGTTTTTGGGGGGCTGGAACGGATTAATAGCATTTCAATTCATTTTAATGGGGAAATTTAATTTGAGAAACGAGCAAATTGAGTTACGAGCTCGGTCACAGAACGAATTAAACTCGTAAGTCAAGGTTTCACTGTATATGTATATATATATATATATATATATATATATATATATATATATATATATATATATATATATGTATATATATCTGTATATATATATATATATATATATATATATATATATATATATATATACTATATATATACTATATATAGATATATATATATATATTTGAAAACATGATTGTTAAACCCAAGAAATATCCTTCCTCGCTGTTCATTTTGCTCTCACTGATCCCCTTGTGTTTGCTCTTTGAAAAGTTGTTTCTACAGTCCCTGCACAGAATCTCATGCAATTAATGTTTTCGGTTTAAAGCCCCACATTTGAGTCCAGGCCAACGCTCAGATGATGGGTCATGGATTCTGTTCTATCAACACTGAGCAGCCTTCCTTATCCCATATGTTTGCTTGAAAGTTTTAAGTTCATATGAAAGTATATTAAAGATTTAAAGAGTCCATTCCGAGGACGCATTCATTACAATGACGTTTGTCTCTTCTCACATTTAAAACCATTATTAAATGCTCATGTCAGATCATCTGAGATTGTTCCGTTTAACACACGAGGCAGCAAGTTTGATACAAATAGAATAATATGTCAGGCTTTTGGAACATAAACAGCAAAATATGATTGGAATGGAACCCCAATACTTATTGAATAAGGTTTAAATGTTGAAGTATGATGTTGCTTTATCTGTAAACATTGGGCATGGTGTTCACTAGCCCCCACTAAAGGTGTGATGTTCTATGCTTGTATGTGTACATCAGGTGTGCTGACTCCTGGGCCTCCTTGAATCACGGGTGCGAGTTTTATAATTTCGGTTTCCGAATAGGTCTCCTCCATGGGCGTGGTTTTCTCCTTGATTATCATAAACACGCCCACTTTCTCCCGAGCTGGAGTCCCTCGGTCTTGTATTATTGCGTCGTATTTCCACCACTGGGGTTAAATCGGTCGGTCATTAGACGCAAGCATCGACCGCAGGAAAATAATTCCGTACTTTTGCTGAACTTTTCACTGAAACCACCGAGTTTGAAAATGTTTGAGCGGACGCACCATTTCGTGAGCTAAACGGATGATCAGGTGTTCGGAGGGAATCCAGAAGTGAAGGCAAAGACGGGTTTGGAAATTCACCGATGGGTGGAGGCTGGAGGGCGTCGATCCCGATATAAAGGCGGAAACGGTGCGCGCTGGTGGTCGACGAGATGGTACGTTTTGCCAGCAAGGTGCAAGGTATCCGAGGTACGTCCCGAGATACTGCGCGGACCCAACCCTTGTTTACGTCTTTCGTATCGGTGTAAAACGTGGCCTGGACTCCATATTGAAGAGAGCGGTCTTACACCCTCCCTGATATATCGAAGGAAGCGAATCTTGGAACCCCTCACACCGTGCCGCTTTAATTAACCACTATCTTCGTTTATTTCCTGCTCGTGTCTTCATTCGACAAGGATTGTTCTTTGAATGCAAATTTATGAAGCCCGATGACCAGTAATTTAATAAATCTGGGGGCTAACAGGAAAACATGTGGGCGGGAAGGGAAGGAGCAAGGAGGGAAGTTAAAGAAATAAATAAATGCTGATTATTCAGGGAAATGGTTAAAATGAACGCACAACTCCTCTATATTGAAATAACCGTTTCGTTATTCACACATTTAATTTATCTTTACGTCATGCCATGGACTTGGTGATCGGGCTCTCTTTTTCAATTTTTTTTTTCTTACCATGACGTTATGGTCATTTTCAATGGGGTTCTTAATTGGTGCAGAATGAAAAAATCTCGTACTGTGAAATGACGTCATTATTATGCAACTGTGCGTTGAAATGCTTCAAAAACATTTTTTTCTCTTTTCTAACAATCATTTTAATTTTGTAATCCATGTCCGTTTTTCATCATTTTCTTATTGTTCTTAAAAACATGGCAATTGCGAGGTGCGAGAAGTCCGTCCCAGGCACAATCAGTATTTTATTTTTATCACTATTTCTCCTCTGAAAGATAAGATAATAAAAACATTACAGAAATTTATATTTATATATATATCTGTCTGTGCAGTGTCTGTCTTGTCTTGTCTTGTCACTGAACTACTCCCTCAAACTTTTGTGAAATCGTTCCAAAATTCTGGTATGCACATATCTCTCCCGTGTATATGTCCTAGGGGTATTTTTGTTGAAAAAAAAATTGACAAAAAAAAAAAACCTTGATTTTTTTTTAACTTAAATCTTCAACTTCAATTGCTCATAAAATGTAATATCACGTATATTACAAATACATTTGTGCAAAATAATTGCTTGTATTATGATTGGTGTAAACCATGACAAAACAGCAACTCAGGTACAGTCATCTCTCGATATATCTACATATCTGGGCAGTGTCTGTGTAGTCACTGAACTACTCCCTTGAACTTTTGTTTCCGTAGTTGTGAAGTGTTTTTAATAACGTGGTGGTGAGATGTTTTGAATCACGTTGTGCTGAGGTGTTTTGAATTACGTGGTGGTGAAGCGTTTTTAATAACGTGGCTGTGAGGTGTTTTGAATTACGTGGTGGTGAGGTGCTTTGAATTATGTGGTGGTGAGGTGTTTTGAATTATGTGGTGGTGAGGTGTTTTGAATTACGTGGTGGTGAGGTGTTTTTAATCACGTGGTGGTGAGGTGTTTTGAATTATGTGGTGCTGAGGTGTTTTGAATTAGGTGATGGTGAGGTGTTTTTAAATTTGTGGTGGTGAAGTGTTTTTAATAACGTGGCTGTGAGGTGTTTTGAATTACGTGGTGGTGAGGTGTTTTGAATTTGATAGTGGTGAGGTGTTTTTGAAATACTTGGTGGTGAGGTGTTTTGAATCACGTGGTGATGAGGTGTTTTGAATCACGTGGTGGTGAGGTGTTTTGAATCACGTGGTGGTGAGGTGTTTTGAATCACGTGGTGGTGAGGTGTTTTGAATCACGTGGTGGTGAGGTGTTTTGAATCACGTGGTGGTGAGGTGTTTTGAATCACGTGGTGGTGAGGTGTTTTGAATCACGTGGTGGTGAGGTGTTTTGAATTACGTGGTGGTGAGGTGTTTTTATTTTCGTGGTGGTGAGGTTTTCAATTACATGGTGGTGAGGTGTAATCATCCCAAACCTCAAGTCTGCACTTACCCCTCCCGTATGTATGTGCTGAGGGGTTTTTTTTTTTTTTTTTTTTTTTTTAATTTCAACCTAAATTGCCTATAAAAATGTAATATCACTAACACGACAAATAAATTTATGCAAAATAATTGTTTGTATTATGATTGGTGTAAATCATGACAACACAGCAACTCAAGTACAGTCATTATCCTCAGCTAAAATAAGCCCGTTCCTCTGTAACGATGCGTGGGGAGGCGAGCCAAGCCAGTATGTATCAGAGTACGCTAGTGCTCTCTATGTAGGGATGGCGCGGAAAAAAATGTCGCTCCCATCTCCTACATACAAAACTAAAGTTGGATTATCTTCTTTAAAAACTCGCTTCGGCTACATATGAGAGCCTACCTGGTCTGTTCAGCTGATTGTCGACGTAGTGATCACTTTTCAGTTCTCCAGACCAAGGCAAAAGCAAAATAAAGCAAAAAAACCAGATCGGTCAAACCCGGGAATTCATCTTCTTGTTCATAATAATAATAATAATAAGAAGAAGAAGAAGAAGAAGAGGAGGAGAAGAAGAAGAATCTTCTTTAGACAGCATTTTTCCGAGCTGCCCCTATCAATGGCAATGATTCTGCTACCATTCGACAGAGTTTTACTTCCTGCAACATCCTTTGGTATTATAATTCTCGTAGCTTGAAAGGATTCCTCAAACTACAGAAAACTACATTCCTATGTAAAAGGGTAGGGCTGGGGTAGGCATGGCTATGACTGTCAATCAGCTTGATGGGGGCGGAGCCGCTAGACACATTTGCCTCAGTGTCGGCGTTATGCATGATAATGTTATGTGGGATCAAATGATATCAGCAGAAATATCATGTCTCGGGAAATGCCTAGTTTTTCAGTTACATTTATGAAAAAATAATAATAGTGAGGTACCAGTGCTATACACCACACACCACACACGGGACACGTGACCACAAAGCACGAACTCTCCAGTCACGGGTTCGTGGCGGCAGATTCGCTCCGTCAGCGCATCACTGAGGCCTTCGTATTGAACAGTTTCATCTTTGTTTTGGCATACTACATCGACTGCAGTGGTAAATTAATTGATATTTAAATATATAGATCCTAGTTTCCTTACTCCCTCAACCCTGAACCTTGCTATGCGCATGCGCAGATAAGAA
Organism: Myxine glutinosa; assembly: GCF_964187855.1. NCBI lineage: Eukaryota > Metazoa > Chordata > Myxini > Myxiniformes > Myxinidae > Myxine > Myxine glutinosa. The sequence goes on along the minus strand of NC_136262.1, from coordinate 100,392,689 downwards.
TTAAGAAAGCTTGGCACGTGTACAGTGTGTTTGACTAACGTCTTTCTGATGATTTATAGTGACTGTATTTGTCTGGCGACGGCGAGAATCTACTCAACTATTACCGAGGTCTTTTGATTTCTCAGAACCAGGATTTGGATACCACAGATAAATACTTTTATCTTATTTTGATAAAGTTCTTCATTGAAGTTAATTTTACAAAACTATTATCAGAGGGTGCGCTGGCACTCGACTCTCGTCTACGTACTAACGTCGGGATGACGCGGATAAAAAATGTCGGCCCCACCCATTGATACAAAACGAAAGTTGGAGTATCTTTTCGTACTCTCATGGTAGTTTATCGAGGACGCTTGCACCTCGAGTGTATAATATGTTTTATTGACACTTCAAGTAAGCAAAACAGTAAAAACAACGAGAGTGTCTTTCACGTCCGGTCGTGCATAAATTCCTCCCGAGAGGCTCCGCCCCTCCCCGCTGTCCCCACCCTATTGGTTGGAGGGAAACCTTCAATCCACACCAGTTACATTCGAGGAGCGAACGGATGTTATCTGGTCTCAAAGGGAAAGAACCGATGCAGTAGCTACCTCCAATGTGCCTTCTACTCAGCAAAAGAAAAGAGCTCAAAATAGAATATATTATGCAAATAACAAGCAGATGATTTTATCACAGGCACGTGACAAGTACCTCGATGAAAGTGAGGAGAAAAAGGCTGCCTCTAAAGCTAGCTTTGCAGTGGGCTGTATAAAGAGCAAAGCTGCTTTCAATAAATACAGCAGTGCTCAAAGAGACGAGCTCAAAGCTTCTTGTGGTGAGTACAATAGTGTACAGAGACGAGCTCAAAGCTGCTTGTAGTGAGTACAATAGTGTACAGAGACGAGCTCAAAGCTGCTTGTAGTGAGTACAATAGTGTACAGAGACTAGCTCAAAGCTGCTTGTAGTGAGTACAATAGTGCTCACAGAGACGAGCTCAAAGTTGCTTTTAAAAGACACTACATTGCTCACAGCAATATAATAAAAGCTGTTCGTCAGGTGTACTACAGTACTCACAGACATAAAGAACTAGCTGCTCGTCGTGCACTCTATCTAAAAAAGGCCAAGTCTATTCTAAAGTGTGCTCAGACATGTCACACGAAGAACAGAGCCCAGTGTTGTGCAGACATGAGGCGGAGGTATGAACTAGCTGAACCTAAGCCTTATGCAAAGCATCAGTATGTTCTTGAGGTGAGTAAGAAACTACTCTGCAATGCTGAAGCTTTAGTCAAAGCTTTCAAAAAGAAGCACCCAAATATATCTTAACAATGACTAGTGACTCTTGTAAGAAAGCTGTGTCATCTCTTGCAGCTAAGAGATTGGTTAACAAGGCCCTTCAGATGTGTAAGCAGTATGCTGAGGTCTTGCTTCAGGCTATCACGTCAATATGTAGCCTTGAGATTAAAAAAAAAAGGGGGAGACTTTGGTGAGTGTTGGCACTGTGCTCATAATGAGCCATTCTTTTATGAGGCAGCCTACCTGTTTAATGTGGAAGGTAATACTGTTGATGAGAACAATATTGATCATAAAGGCTCGTGTAGGCCAGCATATGAGTCTGCAGATGGCACAAAGGAAAAAGGTGATCATATTTTGGAAGTGCTCTAGCAAGTGCAAACCGCTTACAGTCAGAAGTTTCCACAATATTAGAGTTCAAGTCTGACTTTGAAAAACCCATGCGTGAGGTACTTAACATTTTACCCACTTATGATGATAACTGCCCTAATAATCGTTACACTAAAGTTGTCCTCGAGTCAGACGTGAACTTTAAAATGGTGCGTCAGAGGACCACCACCAAATGGACCACCTGAGCAGTCCTTGTGACATTGAGGTGAAGGGAAAATTCATAGTGATGAAAAACTACTATGTGTATCGCACCCAGTTCCCGCTTATTTTGGCTTATGCCGTGACTATACACAAACGTCAAGGGCTGTCTTTGGATTGTGCAATTGTAAACCTTTCCGATAAGATATTTGCTGACGGAATGGCCTATGTTGCACTGCCTAGAGTGAAAACGCTGGTAGGGTTGCACCTCGTTTCATTTGACCCAGCATCTATTCGGATCAATACAAAATGTGTCAAAGAGATAAACCGATTGAGGGGACTCTACAGAAAAGACCTTCCCTTGTATGACGTCCCTGCTGCATCTGCCACCAAAAAGCGCAAGCTTATTGGTGTGTGCCAAAATGATGAGCCAGCTGCAAAAAAGCAACGTACTTCTGCTGCAGAGCGAAAGGCTTCTAACTCTGCTAAGACTGGAATTGACGAAGGTAAATCTAAGTTGCGGAATGAGAAGCCACAAGGAAACACTGAGCCTGAGAAGAGAGTTTGGCCATTTCAATTCCACTCAGTTGATGCAGAGTGGCAGCGCGATGCTTGTGCAGCTTTATGTCTTCTGTTTGAGAAACCAAATGGAGTGAGTGCTGGTGGTCATGACTTGCCTCTAACTCGTCCAGATATGTGTAAGATCAAAGGTATAATGCCAGAAGGGAACTGCATGTTCCGCTCGCTGTCATATGTCGTGACAGTTTCTAAAGACCACCATGAGGCAGTCCGTGCTAAAATAGTCCAGCACATGAAAGATATTGCTCCCTGTATGCTAGGACATATCAAAAGCTATTCGGGACTGAGCACTTGTTAAAGCATGGATGAGTACGTCCAGCAAAGCAAGATGGACAGGTATGCTTGGGGCACGGATCTCGAACTGCTTACCTTTGCACATTTGACCAAAACGTGTGTGTTTTCCTACTCAGTGGTACCACGGAACTGGAACCGATATGGACCCCACAATGTAGACAGAAGGTTGGCTGTCGACGTTGCAGCTAAGTCCATCTACCTGAGACACACGGGCAGTCATTATGATGTGGTCAGCTCAACTAAAGAGGTAAGCAGTTCAAGTGCTAACCCACCTGGTAAAAACAAACGCACCAATTCACAGCAGAATGTCAATGATGGAAAGTCAGACAAGAAAAAGAAACCTGTTAATAACAGTAACCCCTAGACAGCCAATATACAGGAATGGCCTGATCATAGGTACTATTCCATCATTGAGGAATGGCAGCGCTCAGCATGCAATATGCTAGGTCTCGTTTTCATCAGGTCCAATGGTATGAGTTGTGGTGGTCCAGATGTGATTCTTATATGTCCAGACCATCACAGATTTCAAAAAATCAAAGGTGACGGTAACTGTTTATTTCGCTCATTTGCACATATCATCACTGGTTCACAACAACAACACGGAGCTGTGCATTCTGCAATTGTCACACACATGTCTGATATTGAGCCATTCTTACTTTCCACTGGTGTGTCCTGTGTTGAAGCCAACATAAGAGCTTCTCGTATGGACAGTGCAGGTACTTGGGGTACAGAAAATGAAATTCTTACTCTCACACATTTGCTGAATACCCCAGTGTATGTGTACAACAGCGAGAGTATGGATTGGGTAAGGTACTCCCCTATGCATGTTGACGAAAATTTGCATGAAAATGTCACGCAGATGGCTATGTACATCAAGCTGCAGCATGATCACTTTGATGTTGTTCTTTCGACTGTAAATCTACAGTAACTATTTTGGCCATTTCTAAGTGCAGGTCATTGTGTGGCATGAGGCTGGATGAAGACATTACTCTTTGAGAAACGAGCAATAAGACAGAGCTGCAAGATACGGTCAGGGTTACGTAAGACAATATAGGAACACATGTGCAGTGTTTAACATTGCTGATTAAGATATCTTGGCACTTTTGCTCCAAGATTGGGTATCCTCTGAGTACCATATACTATTGTGTTATTCCACATTGTAAAAAATTACAGAAACAAGTGAATAAAAAAAATGTATGCTAAATTAAACAGGCAATGTCAGGGGTGACAAACTGCAGTCTAAAAAAGGTCCTAAACAAGATAGGGATAATGTTGGATTGGAGAGTAGCTAACAGTATTGCCATCACATAACAATCCCCTATATATGAACTTTTATAGAGCATTACATGGTTCGTCCTAAGAAAACAAGGGTAGTTCAGCATGCACACGAGATTTTTTTTGAATATTCCGTCTTTTCTATACTTTGCCACATGACACATACCATATATAAAGGGGCCTTTTCTATGCTCCTGGAATTTTTCCCAAGAATGTTCATTATTGGAATCTCCAACGATTGTGAGATTTTTTTCTTCCCCGGTGTTTCGGCTTCGATGTCTGTCGGCACACCACATTTCAGCTTTCTACTTCACCCAGAAGGTATCAACATTAATATCGGTCAATGAGTCAGTTTGTGCTGAACATTTATATTTTGCTGCTTTCTAGATTCAAAATCTTGGCTCGTAAAAGAGTGAGGCGACAGGTGGGAAAGAATAAACTTTCAAATAAAGTTTTCAAATAAACAAAAAAGAGATGTGATGAGATAATGGGGAGGAAACACATGAACACACAAGAGGGTGGGGTTAATGGAGGTAGAAAATATTGTGGGTACAGGATGGTGGATGACATGAGATGCTGCTTGCTCTTGTCCTCATCATCGTTTGTAAAAAAATAATTTTCGCTTTTTATTATCTGTATTTATACATATTTTTATAGACTCCACTGATGATAAATACGTAATTAAATTTATGATTCCCATTAGGAAGATACAAGTTAGATATCCTTTTGAAACGACTCTGCATCATGATTCCTTGATAATAAAATGTTCAGGACGAGATTTTCAAATCCAGATAAGATAGCCTGTCGTTCGTACTACAATGTTTTCAATGTGCAGAGAAATCGTTTTGCAGTCATTTGACTTTTATTCCTTTGTATGCAAAAAAAAAAAAAGGTTTTAAGCTGACGAGGCCTGCCCAGCGTATGCCGATTGAACGTGCGCTATGATTGGGCCGCGCAGCCAAATGGGCGTGTCTGGCCTACCCGGATGACGGAATATTTTGGATCAGGAACGAACAGGCTTTAGAAACGTCCTTCAAAAGATGACTATTCATAAGCAGTCAGCATCTGCGCACAAGGCGCATCCGTCATTCAGAAGTAAAACAATTACGTACATGGCTGCTAGTTGAACAAAGTTCGGAGTGCATGGGTCCTTAAGCGCTGGCTCGAGATGGTCTGCATTGTCCCTGGAGCCCCTCCACGTGCCCAAATACGCATGCTATTCATTAGCGTCTCTGAAGCATTTTGTTCCCACGCAGAGATTACATTCACATTCAATATGAATGCACCGACCGACGTGGTGTTTTAAAATCTGTGAAATGGACTGCAGGGTATATAATGAATCGAGTGTGAATGTGGTAGTTTGTGGATGGAAACTGGCTGGCCATGGGGCGGGTGAATGTGCTAAAAAGAACGAAATTAGAAGGCAATTCTGGCTCACGGCTCTTTCAAACCGATCCCCTTATTAACAGCGATCGTCTCTGACCTTTGATTTCTGCACAAATATATTATTCATGTAATCTTTAAGGAGAAAAAGACACGGGTAGTTTCATAATCGTTCCTTTTATTATCGCTGTCATTCAGCTTTCAAATCCCACCCAGCATGGTAATCTGCTATTCTCAAGGCCCTGCAAAGGCGTTTAGGCCTCACTGGTGGCCTAAAAGACTTAACAACTTAACGCTATGAAATGTATTATGTGCGAATTTGCATCTAGGTCCCAGAGCACAGAGTCTATTAAAGCAGGGAAATTGCAACACTGCCCATTTCCATATCGAAACAGAGTCACCGACTGCCATTTTCTTATGAAAGATTACTGGGGTGCTGTGCTTGTGTTTCATTAGTGGGGCTTTAGAAGCTAAGAAATTACAGAGTGCGAAATGGACTAGGGGCCTGTAAAAGCACGTGACTATAAGTTGTATAATTATTTGTTATTAAGGTTATGTCTGGTTTGGGGTTTGCTGCGTGTGCTGATTAAATGAGAGAGAGAGAGAGAGAGAGAGAGAGAGAGAGAGAGAGAGAGAGAGAGAGAGAGAGATAGAGATAGAGATAGAGATAGAGATAGAGATAGACATATATAGAGAGACAGACAGACACAGAGAGACACAGAGACAAGTAGGAATGGGGTTTGTGTGTTCTCTCCTAGCCAATGGTAAAGATAATTAAAAGTCCATTTGAAGTCGTATTATGTGCATGGCAGGAGGGCAGGGTTAAATGTCAGGAAAGAAAGCCATTTGGTTTAATCTCCCTTTGAAACTTTCATTGGGCTGCCATTTCTATGGCTCGGTGAACTTGTCTGTGCTGTCATCATAAGATTTTTTTCTCCCCGCCACCCCGCCTGCCAGACCCAGCTCATTGCTAATTGCTTAAAGGGCCAAAGACCAGACCGTAGGTTCTCATCTTTGCGGTGTCAAAGGGAGGTTGGCAGGTCGGTTTTGGAGTTAAAATATTTGCCCTGTGAATCAGCAATCCACATTCAACCCGTGTCTCATAATTCGCTGCGCAGCCATTCCAGCTTTGTCCCTCGTATTCTTTCCGCGTCCGCCAAAAGAGGCTCGCGCCAGCGATAAGGAATTTGCTTCCTTTCATACTGCTCGTCTTTAGCCAGTGACTTATCTTCATCGGCTCTTTTTCAGCACGTTGTCTCATCCCCTTTGTCATTTGTACCACCTGTCTGCTTCTTCTGCTTCCTATCTATAACTACCTGTCTACACCAGTGAAGGTAATGTCTACGTCATGGCACTTTTGCCAGGAATAAAGGTGTACTGCCTTTGTTTACATTCATCTTGTAATGATGGGGTCAGTACATTCATCCAAAGCCTGTATGCAAACTCATTGACCTTGTGGTACCTAGTAAATTGAGTGATGAAATCCTTTCACATCTTTCACATCTCAATTCTTCTTGCTGTCTTTAGTTGACATGGACTTTGTGGGTTGGCAGGATAGCCTAGAGATACGCGTACTCACCTCTAAGCTATTTAGCCTGGGTTGGAATCTCGACTCAACTATAAACTGTCATCCCGTTGTTTCACAAGGCATGGCGATTCATCTACATGTATGCTGTCCCTTGGATGGACGCTAAACTGGACGTCGCGTCTCCCGACTTTACTTGGTGGATGTTAAAGATCCCACGGTGCCCTTCACAAAAAGTAGGCGAGCATTCGCCGGTACACTGAACAAACTACAAATTCTTGCTCAAACCTACATCAGTACTGCATCAGTGGCGTAGTTGCACCCCCAGCAAATGATGCTACCCACAACCATGTGCAACATATGAAAGGAGATGACGCCAATGACAAAGGTACATCACAAAATGCCATATTTGATCTTTTCTGTACTACTCCAGTTCTGAATATACTGTTTAGCATTGCAACTTATATACTTTGTACCTAAAATATAAGCAGTTTTTAAACTAGAACGGCACTCGGTAGAGCACATACCTCTGCCAGGCTGAACAATCTATGGTTTGTATCCCAATGATAGGCCGGATATGGATTCGGACCTGAACCAAAATCGAATCGGCCTGTTCTTGTCACCTAACCAACCTGTCCACTAAGTTACATCCAAATTCGTCCACAACTTTTTGAGATATCGTGCTATATATAGGTTTTAGCCCGACCACTCAATGTTGAAGAATCACTTTAAAAATTCTCTTATCTGGATCTGGATTCGGATCTTCACCAAAATTGAATCAATTCTTCCTGGTCACATACGCAAGCTCTACACCAAATTTCGTCCGAATCTGTCCACGACCTTTTGAGATATCCTGTTCACAGACAGACATACAAACAGACAAATAGACACATGGGTGAAAACATAACCTCCACCTACCATTGGTGGCCGAGGTAAAAAGCTGACCTTTTAATGCTTTGCATACAAGGAATTGGGGATGAAATACACTACCACTGATGCCACCAAGCCGAGTCATCTCAAGGGGTATCAAGAAAGGTCGTGAAGCCCTGCCCCGAGAGGAACGATTGGTCAGGTTAGCCATAGACTGATGCGACGGCGCTCGGTGATTGGAGCGCAGGTGACGTCAGGAATACCATTCTAGCGCCAGGGACAAAAAGGACATGTCCCACCATTTTCTCTCTCTCTTTGTTCTGGGTTTCATAACGAGCAGTCGCACGTTCCTGTCACTCTCTTGGCTCCGACATTCAGTACGAACAATCACATTTATTATTTGCTCTCTCTTGGTTCCGACATTCATCACACTTCTCTCTCTTTTGCGCTAGCTTCGTGACTGCTGCGCTTCATGACATGTGCACCCGAGAGAAACATTGGGAGCTTTGGGAGCATGGAACGATCGAAGGGGAAGGGAGTTTGGCCGTCGCTCTGCTGGTCGGTAGCTGCTCTGGGCGCGACTGCACGTCATCTTGTGTGGTTTCCGCCCGGTGGTTGAGCGACCGGTCAAGGATGCCAGGCGGAGCATCAGCCAACGCACCACACTACGAATTTTAGTTTACTGTACATTCATTTCTGTTATCCTGGCATTTATTTTTTTAAACCATTATTTGTTGCATTTTAATTGTTGTGTTGTTGCCTTGCCAGTTTTGTACGTTTATTGGCGCTGAGGAAGCGCCTCTAGCGATTGACTTCCAGCCAGTGTAACGCTAATTCCTGTCACAGGAATTCTGAGATCATATAAGTGGGCATGGCAGTTCCTGATTGGTTCGTGTTGGGGGACTTCTGGGAGAGGCTTCATAAACAAATATCCACCATTTTATTAACTCGCATAGCTTTGAGGCCTGCTTAGTTAGGCCCGTGCTGTCTTTCTCCCTCACACAGGTTTATTTCAATTCTAATTCGATATATCATTTCATTTTTAACAGTCGCTAACATAGTGTTAGACTCGGTTGAAAAAATTGCCAAGATATATATTTTTTAAATCGCTGCACGGTCGGTCATACACCGCCTAAAATAACAGACGGGAAAATGGCGAGATATATTAAAAATTCGTGGCGGACTTTCCAATTCCTTTGCATTAATTAAATAAAATAATTCTGTATACTGATTTTTATTGTCATATTCTTCATTATGCCTATGTACTCTGAAATAATGAGGAATCGGGAATAACAAAAGTGGATATGTCAAATCTTACTCGATCCCATATTACATGTACTTTCATTGCATACAAATTATACTTCCTCCTAGAAATTCCATGCCCGAACCTCAGCGCAATCCAAGAGGATTCACTTGTTTTTTGTGGGGATCGGATAACCCCCGTGCTGCATCCGTCCGTACAGGTAAGACCTCGTTGCCCACCACTACCCCCGCGTGTGCAAGCAGATAACACCGCCATACTTTTGGGGATATGCCTTGGAGTTAAAGGTCGGTTGGCCATCCGTCACCCAGGGGTCTAAACACCAGGGACACGACAATATATATATACTGTATATATATATATATAATTATATATACAGACTTGGCATTTAATATGGAATATTTTTTTTGTGGGGGTGAACTTACTTTTCAAGATGTCTTAGAATCAAAAGTTCATTGGAATTATGTTGAAATTATTCTAGATGTTGTTAATGTGACCTTTAAAAGAAACAAAAACCACATTTGACATTTAGAAACAAATAAATTGATCCTTGAAAGTGATGTAAACTCATATCGAACTCAATTCATGGACAGTACTGTGTTAAACGTCTGTACGTTTTCCAGAAGTATCTCTTTATTTTGCACATTAGCCAAAAAAAATTTAAACAAAAGTTAAATTACGACTGGGATTACGGACAGTAAAATTACAGTTCAGTACTTCGTGTAACCCCCACGAGCATTCGGGAGAGCACGTACACGTTGAGGCATGCTGTTCACGAGATTTGCCAAGGTTTGGACAGGAATCGCTTGCCATGCAGTGACAATAGCCTGCTGTAATTCACGCACAGAGGTCGGCTACTGGTCCAAGTGGTCGATTTGACGCGTTAATTCTGCCCAAAAGTTCTCTATCGGATTCATATCCGGGGACATGGCAGGCCACTCCATATGCTCTACACCACGGTCAGCAAGAAAGTGTTGGATCATGCGAGCACGATGAGGCCGTGCATTGTCATTTTGGAAGACAAAGTTTCCTCGAAAGGCTGCACGAGCAAATGGAAGCAATGTTTCTTCCAGAATGGCCCTGTACTTGAACTGGTTCAGGTTTCCATTCAGAACAACCAGGTCAGTTTTACCCCCTGCATGAAAAGCAGCCCAAACGGTCACCCCACCACCTCCAGCTTGGACTCTTGGCACTATACAATCTTTGTTGTAGGCTTCATGCACTTGTCTGCGCACTCGGACGCGGCCATCTTGACGATAGACCAGAAATCTAGACTCGTCGCTGAAGATCACGTGATTCCATTGTCCTGGCTGCCATTGACGGTGCTCTCTGGCCCACTGCAATCGGCACTGGCAGTGTTGTCTGGTCAGGCGTGGCTTTCTCAGGGGACGCCTGGCACGATAGCCTGCTTGAACCAGTCATTGGTTGACTAGCCTTCTGGATACAGGCACATTTGTCAGTTGCTGCCTCTCAGCCCTAAGCCGATTAGCTGACTTGGTACGGCCATTGCGGACTAACCGGTGCAGCTGGCGATCATCCCTCATTGTCGTTCTGCCGGGATGTCCTGGCCTCGGTATTGGAGTAGGGACACCCCTCTGAGCATTTCGTTTCAGGATCTTTGACACCTGACCTTGAGTGATGCCATACTGCCGAGCAATAGCACGCTCTTTCATGCCGTAATTTCGTAAAGCCACCACTCCATGACAAACAGCATTGTCGAGTTGACGGACCATCTCCAGAGTAAGCGGCAATAACTTTTGGAGACGTGCAGCAGTTGTTTTCCACTAATACAGAACGCAACAACCCTTCTATACCCGACTGTGAAGCCAATCGTCAAATGCACCTGTCCGTACATTTTGCCACGCCACCTGTGATATAATCCTGTTGTTGACTTCTTGCTGTGACAGACAATCAGTGACATGGTTCATTTCACAAATAAATCACCAAAGTGTAAAAGAAACTCAACAGATTGATATGCTGAGTTCAGAAAGGAAACCCAGGTCAAGAAAAAATATATATTCCATATTAAATGCCAAGTCTGTGTGTATATATATATATATATATATATATATATATATATATATATACGTATAATATATATATGTATATATATATATATATGTATAATATATATATATATATATATATATATATATATATATATATATATATATATATATATATATATATATATATATATATATATATATATATATATATATATAAAATCAGTCATTATGCGACTTCATACCATGCGGGGTGAACCACCATTAAGGTATCCCATCCAGCTTTGCTGTACCTTAATGGGAGCGATAAGCACCGCCTGCCACACGATACATTATCTCTGGTATCCACTCACTATATGGAGTCGCCTGAATGCGGCTGGGAGTAACCAATCAAATTATAATTTAAGTTCTCCAGCCTAATGAGCGCACACTGTGACGTCACCGTCACGTACGTGCGCTTTGCCTGCCAAGCTCCGGAAGAGCCATCCGACAGTGCGTAATTTAGATTTTAGTTCAGATACTGTCATAAGTGCATACAAAACTCACAGTTACTGACCTAGTTTCGCCCTTGTTGGGGCTTCATCAGGGCAACGCAGTGAGACCTGCATACACTTATGACTCTGAAAACCTTTCGGTTATATATCAGTCATTATGCGACTTCATACCATGAGTGGTGAACCACCATTAAGGTATCCCACCCACCCATCCAGCTATGCTGTACCTTAATGGGAGAGATAAGCACTGCCTGCCACATGGTACATTATCTCTGGTATCCACACTCACTATATGGAGAACTTCCAGAAGAACAACCATCACTACAACACCCAACCGATCTGGGCTTTACGGCAGAGTGGCTAGACGGAAGCCAAACAGTTCAATCTTGGTTTCATCAGACCACAGAATCTTGTTTCTCACAGTCTGAGAGTCCTTTAGGTGCTTTTTTGCAAACTCCAAGCGGGCTTTCATGTGTCTTTCACTGAGGAGAGGCTTCTGTCTGGCCACTCTGCCATAAAGCCCAGATCGGTGGAGTGTTGCAGTGATGGTTGTCCTTCTGGAAGTTTCTCCCATCTCCAGACAGGATCTCTGGAGCTCAGCCAGTGACAATCGGGTTCTTGGTCACCTCTCTTACCAAGGCCCTTCTCCCACGATGGCTCAGTTTGGCCGGGTGGCCAGCTCTGGGAAGAGTCCTGGTTTCTCCAAACTTCTTCCATTTAAGGATTATGGAGGCCACTGTGCTCTTGGGAACCTTCAATGCAGCAGACATTTTTTTGTGGGCTTCCCCAGATCTGTGCCTCGACACAATCCTGTCTCTGAGCTCTGCAGGCAGTTCCTTCAACCTCATGGCTTGGTTTTTGCTCTGATAAGCATTGTCAGCTGTGAGACCTTATATAGACAGGTGTGTGCCTTTCCAAATCATGTCCAATCAATTGAATTTACCAAAGGAGGACTCCAATGAAGGTGTCGAAACATCTCAAAGATAATCAAAAGAAATGGGAGGCACCTGAGCTAAATTTCAAGTGTCATAGCAAAGGGTATGAATACTTATGTCAATGTGATATTTCAGTTTTTTCTTTTTAATAAATTTGCAAACTTTCTAAAATCCTGTTTTCTCTTTGTCATTATGGGGTATTGAGTGAAGATTGATGAGGGAAAAAATGAATTTAAACGATTTCAGCATAAGGCTGCAACATAACAAAATGTGAAAAAGTGAAGGGGTCTGAATACTTTCTGAATGCACTGTATGTGTGTATATATATATATATATATATATATATAATATATGTATATATATATATATATATATATATATATATATATATATATATATATATATATATATAAATATATATATATATATATATATATATATATATACACATACATATATATTGTTGCGGATCTCAGCGTCGGCCTTTCCCCTTACCAAGGGGGGATTAGTCCCCTTGTCTTTTACGAGCCGACGGGACCCGGGACCTATGATGTCCTTCGCAGACAGCGCTAAATAGGGTTTTAAGACTATGAATTCGCTGTTACCTAAGTATTGACGCTGGCTGGAAATGAGGAAATAAGCCCCGCCCGAATCACGGGTGTTAGTGGAAACGCCGAGTGGTAGCGACCCGTGACCCGAGCCGTTATCAAGGACTAAACCCGATCCAAGCGGTTCGTAATCGTGCCACGCTTACCTCATGAAGGAAATGACTGAAACGGTCGAATTTGGGAAGAAAAGGAATGACAGATTTATTTACACTTTGTACAATAAGAAGAAGAAGAATAATACACAGTGCAGCCTTAAACAGTCTTAACTTATCCCTGGACAAACGGGCCTGTCACACTCAGACACACTCACACGGGGTTGCAGACAAACAGGTCGATGGTCCAGGGATGGCATCCAGGCAGCTCGTTCTCCGGTCCCCAACTCGCACCGCGAAGCAGGTGAACCAGACGGCAGGAGCTCTCCGCGTGTCGTTTGGCGTGTGCGGGATTATCACAGGGCAACGGTAGGCTGGCTTTGGCGGTTACACTCGTGGTTCGGCCGCGTACGTAATAAGTGAACAGTTCCAATAACCGCGAACAATGCGCTCTTCAGTATCTCACTGCGTATCTCAATGCGCTCTTTCAATACAATTCGCTCGCGATGCGTGACTCCGTTCCGTCCTCGTATATCCCTTTGTAAGCGCCTCTCCCTTCTCATATGAACTCTCGTACCAGACCTTCACAATGCGCCTCTCCCTTCTCATCTGAGTTCAACACAGTTCTCATCTGAGTTCAACAGTTTCGAAGTTAAGTAACTTTACAATTGTGTTTTTGTCGAAACTGTATCTTTCTTTCGGTGTGCGTAACTATTGGTGTGTCTTTAATAGTATTCTTGGTGTTGGTTTTTCATACCTGTGTACAGAATCGTCGGTTAGTTCGTGTCGCGTATTCAAACGCCTGGTGTAGTACTAGTAGGCTACCGTGTCTGTAGTACTAGTACAGTGTGTCAGTGTAGTATTGACGTGAAGTACAGTGTGTCAGTGTAGTACTGACGCTATCGTGTCAGTGTAGTACTGACGACTAGTGTAGTACTAGTAGGCTACCGTGTCTGACCTTGGCTTGAGGCTTTGTTTCTGTCTCAGCGGTTCTTCGATTGCGCTCGCAATTACTTTCGGTCTCTATTTTTCACGTTTCACGTTCGGTCTCTGTCTCTGTTTTCATCTCAACTTAAAAAAAAAAAAAAAACCCTTCTCTGTTCTTATCCGTTGTTCGTTCTTATTTGTTCATTGGTGCTTCGACCACGTTGTTTGTGATCACGTGTTCACGTCGTTAAAAAATGTTTCAACTGTCCCCTGAAGAACTGTATTCTGTCATATACTATAACACCTTTTTCTTCTTCTTCTATAAAAGGATGCTTTCAACTTGCTCACCAAATCTATTCATTCCAAAAAAAAATTCCATCTCTTACAGTTACAGTGCCTCTTTCATACATTCCCTAAACTCTCCAGAACTCCACCCCTCCTTCAGCGTCCTCAAACGTATTTTTGATTCGAAGGTCTCAAGAAACTCATTTTGCAATAAATGTTCGTTTCCCATTAATCGTACACTTTATAAAATCCAATCTCACCCCTCCCCACCAAATCTTCCCCATCACCCCTTCCCTCCAAAACTTCCCCATCACCCCTTCCCTCAAAAACTTCCCCATTACCCCTCCCCTTCAAAACTTGCCCATCACCCCTCCCCTCCAAATCCACCCCCTTGCCCCTCCCCTCCAAATCTTCCCCATCACCCATCTCTTTCAAATATTCCCCCTTGCTCCTCCCCTCCAAATCTTCCCCATCACCCATCCCTTTCAAATCTTCCCCCTTGCCCCTCCCCTCCAAATCTTCCCCATCACCCATCCCTTTCAGATCTCCCCCCTTGCCCCTTCCCTCCTAAACTCCCCCCACACCCCTCCCCTCCGAGACCCTCCCTCACTCCTCCCCTCCTAGACTCCCCTCTCACCCCTCCTCCTCAAAGCGTCCTCCCCGCTTCTTCCCCCTTCCAACTTTCACCTTCATCTCCCTCAACCATCTGCCTCACTCTTCCCCCTCCTCAAATAACACCTCACTGCGCCTCACCCAATCACCATCAAACCTTTTGTCCGCCCCATTCTTCCCTTTCTCCAAGCTATTCTGAAATCTCTGACACCTTCAACAGCTCTCCCTACCTCTTCCTCCTCTTCCACATCTTACCCTACCGCTCCCCCCCCCCCTGTTCTGTATCCAATGCTCCCCCTTCCTCTTCTTTAACAGTATGGACCTCAAACATCCGGGGCCTTCGCTCAAACTTGACTGATCTCTCCATACAGGTTGCTTCTGATAAACCAGACGTGATCTGCTTAACAGAAACTTTCCTCCTTCATGATGTCTCTGATTCCTTGGTATCTCTCCCAGGTTACTCCCTCCTCCGGTATGATAGACCTGAGCCTCGTCCTGGAGGGGGAGTTGCTATCTTTATAAAAAACTCTCTTCCTCACTCGCCCTGCACTGCCCTCTCTCCACCTCACCCCCAGGAATACCTTTGGCTATGGCTTCCCCTTCGCTCCCACCTTTTGTTCATATGTGTGTTGTACCGTCCACCAAACAGTGATGACTCCATCTACATCTCGCTGTCTGATAATATGGACCAACTTCTATCTACCCATCCCAACTCTCTCTTCCTCATATGTGGTGATTTCAATTGTCACCATGCCAGTTGGCTGGGTGTGGGTTCCTCTCTCACCAGCCATGGCTCTTCAGCAAAGGATTTCTGTGACTCACTGGGACTGACACAATATGTCAATTTCCCGACCCGGATCTCAGTCAACGGAGCATCTTCTCTTCTGGACTTGGTTATGACTAACTTCCCTGAAAATGTCTGCTACTCTTCTTCTGCTCCAATCGGCTCATCTGATCATGTGCTTGTTAAAGTGGACATCTCTCTGACCATTCTCAGAGAGCCTCCTCAGCGTCGACGAGTCTGGCATTTCACTCAGGCCAACTGGCACGGTTTTCAAGCAGCCATCAATCATCTGGACTGGTCTCCCATCTCTACCGCCTCTGACATCAACTCATCCTGGGAATTCTTCCAAAGTAAATTGCTCTCTCTCATGCACAGATTTATCCCATCTCGTCTTCAGTTGTCATACCCTTCCTCCCATCCATGGGACACGGAATCTTGTGGTGAGGCTATTGCCCAGAAACAACTTGCTTTCGTCTCCTGGAAAGCAAATCCAACGGAAGGAAATCTCATTTCCTTTCACAAAGCCCAAAACAAGTGTGTGTCCACCCTCAGGAGAGCCAGGAAACAATATCTCTCCGTTCTCAGGACAGAACTCTCTTATCTGTCTCCCTCTTCTAAATCCTGGTGGTGTCTGGTCAAATCTGTTTCTGGTGTTTGTTCCCCCTCCATACCCTCCTTCACCTCAAACGGCCACACGGCTGATTCCGCACGTGAAAAAGCTGAATGCCTCAACTCTGTGTTTGCCTCTTAATCTTGTGTCCCAAACCCATCCCTCTCTGTACCCACCGTACCCAGTCGTACCCAGCTGCTCCTGGACTCTGTGTCCTTTCCTCCTGAGAAGGTGGAAAAGTTTTTGTCAACCCTCGACTCTGATTCTGCAACTGGACCTGACGGCATCAGCCCACGGGTCCTAAAATCCTGTTCTTCCGATCTTTCACTCCCTCTCTTTTGCTCAAGGTCATCTGCCATCTGCTTGGAAATCTGCCAACATCACCACTTTGCACAAAAAAGGTGCAAAAACAGATCCCAGCAACTACAGACCAATCAGCCTTCTCCCATTTATCAGCAAAGTCATGGAATCCATCATTGCTTCAGATATGAAATCTTTCCTCTTCTCCAATGGCTTGATCTCTGATCATCAATTTGGTTTCAGACCTGGTCACTCTACTCTGGACATGCTGCTTCTGCTTTCTCAACAATGGATGGAGGTCCTCAATGCCAAACAGGAAATTAGAGCCGTCTCCCTTGACATATCACGTGCCTTCGATACGGTCTCGCACCCCGCTCTGCTCACCAAACTCTCCTCTTTTGGTATCCATGGAAATCTCCACGCATGGCTGGCGGACTTCCTCTCTAGTCATAGTCAACGTGTGGCCCTGAATGGGTTTCTCTCATCTCCTCTTCCTGTTCAGGCTGGAATTCCCCAAGGCAGTGTTCTGGGCCCTGTGCTTTTTCTGGTCTTCATCAATGATCTCTTTGACTCTCTTGAAAATCCTCTCTATCTCTTTGCTGATGAATCTACTCTCTGTTGCTCCATTCTTCATCCCTCAGATCGGCAGTCTGCAGCCTCCTCACTCTCTGCAGACCTGGACAAAATCACAGACTGGGCATACAAGTGGAACATGTCTTTCAATCCTGACAAATGTCACACTCTTATGATGTCTCTCCGAAAAGACCGACTGGACAACCCTCCCATCCACTTTCTGAATAATCCTCTCCAAGAAGTTCTGTCACTCAAGCTTTTGGGTCTCACTATCTGCCATGATCTTTCCTGGGAAAACCACATTTCAAATCTGGCCTCCAAAGCCAGTCGCCGACTGGGCATCCTCCGTCGTGTGAAGTCCTTCCTTGGCACACCTGAGCTCCTCACCACATACAAGCCTTTCATCCGCAGCTCAATGGAATACTGCTCTCCCCTCTGGGCTGGTGCTCCTGCCTCACACCTAGCTCGCCTTCACGCTGTTGAAACCAAAGCATTCAGAATCATTGGAATCTCCCGCGATGAAGCTAACTCCAAGGGCCTCTCTCTCACTCACCGCAGGCAGGTTGGTGGTCTCTCCATCTGCTACCGACTCCTCTCTGGCCTTGCCCCCCCAGCTCTCTCTGGGCTCTGTCCAGCAAATATTCCTACAGGTCGCACAAGATCTGCCTGCAACCCTCTTATGGTTAAACTGCCAAAATCAAGACTCTCTGCTCACCTTCACTCCTTCATTCCTCTTTTCTCCCGCCTCTGGAACAAACTCCCTCACTCTCTTCAATCCCACTCCACCCTCCAGGTCTTTAAAACAGCTGTTCACAACCTTCTCTTATCTTCTCCCATCCAAAACATTGATCTTTTCTATCCCCGCTAATTTCACCCCAATTCCACTTTTTTGAAATACCAACTTCTGTCCTGGAAGTCCTTGGTGTCCTTGTGTTTGATACTTCTGCCACCCCCTCCCCCCAAAGCCCTCTCCCTCCCACACATCTCCCTGCTCTTAAATGTTGTGTGCCCTCAAGTGTTTGTGCGCTTCTCCTTCTCTTGTCTTCCGCTCCCTCTTTTTATATATTTTGTTTGTCTGGTTGATTTGTTTGTGAAATAAATGACAGCTCTTTCACGAGCCTCGATTCAGTATACAAAAAAAACAAAAAAAAAAACACCGCGCATCCCTTTCTCATCTCATCTGAGGTGGGGGCCTCGCGCCAAGGGTTTTATTGCCACGCCCTTGGAACCCTCTCGAACTCACCAGACGTTTCTTGGCTCGCCCTAGCATGCCATGCCCACCGAGCTCTGGTTGGCTGTTGGCCTTACCGTCATCGCCTTCTGACGTGCTGCTTGATGCGGCCACACCTCGTCCTCGCGCTCCTCCCTCTTTACAGGCCTACCTCGTGTCATTTGACTAGTTTCGAGCGAAACCAAGGGCAGTGAACGCTGCTGGCGGCCAAAGCGTAACAAACTGCCGCGGGTAGCCCAAAGCGTAACAAATTGAGGGATGCCAAATGGGGCGCGGGATCGATTATTCCCATGATGGAAATTGGAGGGTGGCCGCAAAATGAAAAGGACCTAAGCTTATTATTTATTTACACAACACAGATGTTTACTAGTGAAAGTGGCCTACTCTTACACATACTATGACATAACTAATTCTAATGGGCCTACGTGTTGCTTGTGGACTAACTATGGTGGGCAAACCTTTAACCGTTAATGATTTTATATGTACAATTCTCAAAACCTCAACACTGCCCCCCTCCTTCGCCAGGCTCGTCCCCGAGCCGAACCCACACAAGTGAGCACGACCGGTTTTGAGCAAGGGTCAGGACTACTTTTTAACTTCTGTGTGACACTTAGGTGTGGTTCCCCTCTACATTTAACCTAACACCCTGTGTGTGACAGTTTTACAACACTAAATATGTCCCACCTACTGCGTTGTGTACTAACTAACAGATTCACACCCATGGCTAACCGAATCACGGAAAGAATTCTCAAACTACACATAAAGCCGGTGGGGAGCATGTTATTTACAAGACTAACTAATTATTTACAGTACTACAACCCAGGACCTGTTCTTTTGTGGGAGAGAATTTTGAGAGAGAAACACAGAATGCACTGCACTGCACCAATACACCATACACCAATACACCATACACCAATATGCACAAAAATGCACAAAAATGCACAATCATCATAAATGCACATTTCAAATAGATGTTTGCTGCTTGGCTGCTGCGGGGCTGCTGCTTGGCTGCGTCTTGCGTCTTCCTGCTTCGTCTTCGGTGTGCCATAATTAAACTTGAGATCTTCCTTCCTGACACCGGAATAAATAAAAAGTGCACAAACCGTGTCCGTTTTTTTATTATTTGCAGGGCCATCTTATGGTCCATCTGCGTGACTTTGACGCCACTTAAAATCAGTGGTCCGCAGGGCAAAGTAATGTTTGCAGCAATTGTCTGCCCCAGCAAAAGGTGCCAGGCCACAGAACGTGTGGTCCATTAGGTGTACTGGTGCAGCCAGAGGTAGCAGTGGCAGAAGTGCAGCCGCACAGCTCAGGGCACCTGCACACTCCCCTCAACAAAAATATGGGTTCATGGGTGGGGAGGAAAGACAAAGCAGAGAGTTAGAGGAGGAAAGGGCGCAAGGGTACACACAATGCAAGGCAATGCAACATAAGGAGCACGGGAGAGCGAGCGGAGAAGACTCGTCCCTAGCCGTACATAACCCCCCATGTCAGCCTATACTACCCTTGCCCTTCCCTGTATTTACAATTTACAAATTCCGTCTCTACGTCTTGTCGCTTCTATCCCCCCTCTACTCCAAATTCGTCATCCAATCCCTCCCAAGAAGGAAGAGATGGAATAAACACAATGTCACACTCACGTCATGATGCGTCTTTACCATCCAAACATTTCAAAACCCGGTGTGGAGTTCCGTTTCCCTGGTGAGTGGATGTGGATGGTGCGAAGAGATTTCTTATCCTACCTATCCTCTAATAACATTAACACAGTTACACTACCTGGGTTCTTGCCCTGCCAATCCAATTGGCCATCTTTACTCTATGTGGTTCTAAAAACCAATTCCCATTGACCCACCCTGTGGTGCCCTTCCAATTTGGGTCTCACTCCCCATTTTTTTCAATACTGTGCCTTCGCACAATTTCGGGGCTGGGTCGTGTGGCTCGACCAGCAGGTCTACCTACCTGCGCACCTCCGCCACTGAAGTCACCACCCGAGCTTACCATGCTCCTTACAACTACCCTAAATCGGGGAAGGCCCCTCCTGGCTCTCTCACCCCTCTGATGCCCTCTCTGGCATTGGGCTACCCGGGTCCTTCTCTCGGATCCTCGGGCCCCACTGAACACTACTCTGAACTCTAACTGGCTCCCAGAGCCTACCTGCGGCCTCACCTGGCCAACAGACTACCAGTGGCGGAGTTCCCCAATAACTATACTCACCAATTAAGCCCACAAGCCCAGCCATTTCCACAGACTTACGCACCCATCAAAGCAATACCTTGCTACTATCTGCACCACAGATGTCAATATCCAAACAATTTACCTAAACCCTCTACCTAACTTAAAACTACCCTCCCCGGGTATTCGTGAAGGGGTCCATCTTCCCCCATCCACTCCTTCGCACCATGCACTCCACACCACTCATTCCACACCATTTACTCCCACCAAGCATTCCACACCAAATATTCCCCACTTGCACACCATGCAAGTCCATTCACTCAACACAATTACACTTGTCCTCAATACACCACTTATACACTTTTCCTGGTCATCCCCGACCAATGCCTCATTTGCGCAAGTTCATCCACAAACAATTTCATTCAATTCCTCATTTGCTCACGCTCACCACAAAAATTCTCATTCTCAAGCTCATACACACAGCATCATCTAACTAACTACTTCCCTCTAAAACTCGTGCTTTCCCGTCTTCCCTTACACTAAGCACTTCCCTCGTCATTATCATCCATCTAATCTGACTACGTCCCCTCTACCGGTACAACTGTCACGACTTAAATCTTGTCATCTACTGTCATTTCTAAATCCCTAACAATAACCTAGCCTGCCCTCAGCTAGTTTTCACTGCCACCCCATAATCTATAGCTCATGTGCCCCAAAATTTGAATGGTAACGCTACCATTTGCCAACACTACTACTATTCCAGTCCTCTGAACTGTGAGCCTCTCCGTGCGGCAATACATCATCCCAGCTCGGCTTCGAAAAGCCGAGCAATGCATGCGGTGGTTGGTCTCCTGTTGGTTGGGTCCATCCGGCATTTTCGATTCTGGGGAAGAGGCATACTTGGGCCGAGGTTCCAGGCGCCATCTCGGCGCGAAGCCTTTCGGTCTCCGGCACGCTGGCCCAACCTCCCCCGGTCGGAGCACCGCGCCCGCCAGGGGGCGATGGTCCGACCTCTCCTTCCTCCCCTCAAACCGTGCCGTTTGCTGTTTCGCCACGGCACGGCACCGACCATACAGGGCGGGGCCCGGCACGAATCGTGCACGCCGCCGCAGCAACGATCCCCGCCGGCCCCCGCAGCACACAAAGCGCACCACACCCCGAGAGCTCGCGTCGGCTGTAAGTCGCCCTAAACGCTGCCCCGGTCTGCGTCGATGTCTGACTCGCATTCTCACACCACACGACCCTTCCCATACTCATTCCACACCAAGGCGTCCCAGCGCCTCTCATACACCCCATGCATTCCGTTATTGCACTTTCTTGTGCACACTCGTTCCCCACACACTCCGGTGCACACCACTCAGGCGCACTCACGCCGCTCGCACACTCCATTATCATACATCCTCGCGCACACCCTGGCGCACTCATTCTACTCGCACACTCCATTACACACCTGGCGATCGCGCACCCTCTCCCGTTACGTACTCCGTAACAACCACGGGTGTGCACTCTCTTGGCACACACCCAGTCACGCGCTCTGGTGTGCACTCCCGCACACTCTATAACATGCTCCGGTGTGCATTCTCGCACACCCCCTTCGGCCATCGCATACTCTGTGTCGCACTCATCACACATACACTCCGTTGTGCATTTTTTTTTTTTTTTTGTTGTTTACTGAATCGAGGCTCGTGAAAGAGCTAACATTTATTTCACAAACAAATCAACCAGACAAACAAAATATACAAAAAGAGGGAGTGGAAGACAAGATGGGGAGAGAAGGGGAAGCACACAACCACAACATTTGAGAGCAGGGAGAAGTGTGGGAGGGAGAGGGCTTGGGGGCAGGAGGCGTGGGAAGGGGGGGGGGGCAGAGGTATAAAACACAAGGGGACCGAAATTAGCGGGGGTAGAAAGAAATAAAGGTTTTGGATGGGGGAGGATAAGAGATGGTGGTGAACAGCTGTTTTAAAGACCTGGAGGGTGGAGTGGGATTGAAGAGAGTGAGGGAGTTTGTTCCAGAGGCGGGAGAAAAGAGGAATGAAGGAGTGAAGGTGAGCAGAAAGTCTTGATTTTGGCAGTTTAACCATAAGAGGGTTGCAGGCAGATCTTGTGCGACCTGTAGGAATATTTGGGGGACAGAGCCCAGAGAGGGCTGGGGGGGCAAGGCCAGAGAGGAGTCGGTAGAAGACGGAAAGACCACCAACCTGCCTGCGGTGAGTGAGTGAAAGGCCCTTGGAGTTAGCTTCATCGTGGGAGATTCCAATGATTCTGAATGCTTTGGTTTCAACAGCGTGAAGATGGGCTAGGTGTGAGGCACGAGCACCAGACCAGAGGGGAGAGCAGTATTCCATAGAGCTGTGGATGAAAGCCTTGTATGTGGTGAGGAGCTCAGGTGTGCCAAGGAAGGACTTCGCACGACGGAGGATGCCCAGTCAGCGACTGGCTTTGGAGGCCAGATTTGAAATGTGGTTTTCCCAGGAAAGATCATGGCAAATAGTGAGACCCAAAAGCTTGAGTGACAGAACTTCTTGGAGAGGATTATTCAGAAAGTGGATGGGAGGGTTTTCCAGTCGGTCTTTTCGGAGAGACATCGTAAGAGTGTGAGATTTATCAGGATTGAAAGACATGTTCCATTTGTTTGCCCAGTCTGTGATTTTGTCCAGGTCTGCAGAGAGTGAGGAGGCTGCAGACTGCCGATCTGAGGGATGAGGAATGGAGCGACAGAGAGTAGAGTCGTCAGCAAAGAGATAGAGAGGATTTTCAAGAGAGTCAGAGAGATCATTGATGAAGACCAGAAAAAGCACAGGGCCCAGAACACTACCTTGGGGAACTCCAGCCTGAACAGGAAGAGGAGATGAGAGAAACCCATTCAGGGCCACACGTTGACTACGACCAGAGAGGAAGTCCGCCAGCCATGCGTGGAGATTTCCATGGATACCAAAGGAGGAGAGTTTGGTGAGCAGAGCAGGGTGCCAGACCATATCGAAGGCACGTGAAATGTCAAGGGAGACGGCTCTAATTTCCTGTTTGGCGTTGAGGACCTCCATCCATTGTTGAGAAAGCAGAAGCAGCATGTCCAGAGTAGAGTGACCAGGTCTGAAACCAAATTGATGATCAGAGATCAAGCCATTGGAGAAGAGGAAAGATTTCATATCTGAAGCAATGATGGATTCCATGACTTTGCTGATAATTGGGAGAAGGCTGATTGGTCTGTAGTTGCTGGGATCTGTTTTGGCACCTTTTTTGTGCAAAGCGGTGATGTTGGCTGATTTCCAAGCAGATGGCAGATGACCTTGAGCAAAAGAGAGGGTGAAGAGAACAGAAAGAGGGAGTGAAAGAGCAGAAGAACATGATTTTAGGACCCGTGGGCTGATGCCGTCAGGACCAGTTGCAGAATCAGAGTCGAGGGTTGACAGAAACTTTTCCACCTTGTCAGGAGGAAAGGACACAGAGTCCAGGAGCAGCTGGGTACGACTGGGTATGGTGGGTACAGAGAGGGATGGGTTTGGGACACAAGATTTAGAGGCAAACACAGAGTTTAGGCATTCAGCTTTTTCACGTGCGATTTTTTCAACATTCAGTTTCATTTTTCATTTTTTCAACTTTTTTTTTTTTCAATCAACAACTTTTTTTCAACTTTTCAAAATTTTCAACATTCATTTTTCAACAACAAACATTCAGTTTCACGTTTAGGCATTTCACGTGCGTTTAGGCAATTTTTGTTGGAACCCATCTGTGGATCGGTCCCATCGGCCGATGGGTCTGACCCGTTTGCGGATCCGCAGATGGGCGACCCATCTGTGGATGCACGAGAAATGACAATGCAGACCCATCGGCCGATGGGTCTGCGCCATCTGCGGATGTGTTGTTCACCTTGAAGGAATGTGTATGCATCAATGGTGGATGAGTATGTTTATTTGAACCTAAAAATAAGCAATTGATGTCATAAATGTTTATAAAGCAGTCCGTGACATGTGGTTTGTCGATAACCGTTTGTCGATAAGATAAAAATAAGATAATGTCGCTCCATTTAAAAACGCTGGTCTACTTCGCTGGTGGCACTGGCAGACTCAGCTCTCCATTGTTTATATAGCAATTCCTGGCATGCCTTAATCACCCCAAAGCTCAAGATGAAGGTGTGGCTTCGTAATCGGGGCATTGTCAATTATATAAACACAATAACGCATTATGTGATTCTATGAGGCCCTCAGTGTGATTCTATGAGGCCCTATGTGATTCTATGAGGCCCTCAGCGATGGGTCTGACCCGTTTGCGGATCCACAGATGGGTCGCCCATCTGCGGATCCGCAAACGGGTCAGACCCATCGGCCGATGGGACCGATCCACAGATGGGTTCCAACACATTCACTCTCACTCTCGGTTTCACACTTGCGCTCCGGCGCCGTTCGCACACGCGCGCCATTTACTTTCACATATTTACTTTCACACCTTCCACGAGCGCCCGGGTGACGTCGGGATCCCAAGCGCGCAAAAAATCTTTTCGCGCCAAACACTTTCGCGCCGTACCTTTTCCTGCCATACACAACCCTACTCACCTTTGGGATTCTCCTCTCCAACCACACCTGCAAACTTTCATTGGGGTTAGGCAGCACGACATCACGATGTGAATCCAGACTTTGAGTACATTCCATCTCAATCTCCCGTGATACATGTACTAACCCTGCCGTCTCCTCAACCCCAATTTCAATTATTATTTATTTTTCTTTATTAAGCTCGACGACCGCTGGCGAACATAAAATAAAATTTTCGAATTTGGCGGCCGTCGGCTTTTCCATACCCCGAGTCGCGATTTCTACCCCGGTCATTTTAACTGCGCCTCGCTCGAGCTCGCTTTCCCCGCGTTCCTCAAATTGCGTTACCTCGTCGCGTACCAATGCGACTTTCCCGCTCGACCTGCGCTCAATGTCCTCCCCCAATGCTTTTATGTTACGGGTGAATTTATCACTTCAGGCGTCCACTCTTTCATCAAGTTTCTTTATGCCATTCTTCAGTTCGCCCATCATTTCTTTCATTTCCCTTCTTGTTTTGTCCCTCTCTTCTTCCATGCATGCCATAAGTTGAGTTAGGAGTAAGTGCAGGTCCAAACCCACTGGCACTGCGGGCTTGGCCCTCGCCGCCATGTGCGAGGCGCCGCCATCTTCTTCCCCTGATACCTCTGCCATCGCACCCTCATCAATTGCATCCTCCATTTCTCCCAATTCTTCCCGGGGGTCCTGGGTTATTACTTCCTCTCCCTCTACCTCATCATTTACCCCCACCGGCATCCGACCGTCTTGGTTATCCATGGCACGATTTTAATTTGGATGTTATAGTAAATTTCGCCGCTCGTAATTTTGTGTGCGTTAGGTGCACTTCAGGTCCAATCCCACTCCCCTGACACCAATTGTTGCGGCCAATATGCACAATTGGTGTCCAAAATTTGGTCTAAAAAATTTAGTCCCAGGTTAAAAATCCCACTCCTGACACCAAATGTTGCGGATCTCGGCGTCGGCCTTTCCCCTTACCAAGGGGGGATTAGTCCCGTTGTCTTTTACTAGCCGAGGGGACCCGGGACCGATGACGTCCTTCCCGGACAGCGTTAAATAGGGTTTTAGGACTATGAATTCGCTATTACCTAAGTACTAACGCTGGCCGGAAACGAGGAAATAAGCCCCGCCCGAATCACGGGTGTTAGAGGAAATGCCGAGTGGTAGCGACCCGTGACCCGAGCCGTTATCAAGGACAAAACCTGATCCAAGCGGTTCGTAATCGTGCCACGCTTACCCAATGAAGGAAATGACTGAAACGGTCGAATTTGGGAAGAAAAGGAATAACAGATTTATTTACACTTTGTACAATAAGAAGAAGAAGAATAATACACAGTGCAGCCTCAAACAGTCTTAACTTATCCCTGGACAAACGGGCCCGTCACACTCAGACACACTCACACGGGGTTGCAGACGAACAGGTCGATGGTCCAGGGATGGCGTCCAGGCAGCTCGTTCTCCGTTCCCCAACTCGCACCGCGAAGCAGATGAACCAGCCGGCAGGAGCTCTCCGCGTGTCGTTTGGCGTGTGCGGGATTATCACAGGGCAACGGTAGGCTGGCTTTGGCGGTTACACTCGCGGCTCGGACGCGTACGTGATAAGCGAACAGTTCCAATAACCGCGAACAATGCACTCCAGTATCTCACTGCGTATCTCAATGCGCTCTTTCAATACAATTCGCTCGCGATGCGTGACTCCATTCCGTACTCGTATATCCCTTCGTAAGCGCCTCTCCCTTCTCATATGAACTCTCGTACCAGACCTTCACAATGCGCCTCTCCCTTCTCATCTGAGTTCAACACCGCGCATCCCTTTCTCATCTCATCTGAGGTGGGCGCCCCGCGCCAAGGGTTTTATTGCCACGCCCTTGGAACCCTCTCGGACTCACCAGACGTTTCTTGCCACGCCCTAGCATGCCATGCCCACCGAGGTCTGGTTGGCTGTTGCCCATACCGTCACCGTCTTCTGACGTGCTGCTTGATGCAGCCACACCTCGTCCTCGCGCTCCTCCCTCTTTCCAGGCCTACCTCGTGTCATTTGACTAGTTTTGAGCGAAACCAAGGGCAGTGAACGCTGCTGGCGGCCAAAGCGTAACAAACTGCCGCGGGTAGCCCAAAGCGTAACAAATTGTGGATTGCCAAATGGGGCGTGGGATCGATTATGCCATGATGGAAACTGGAGGGTGGCCGCAAAATGAAAAGGACCCAAGCTTATTATTTCTTTACACAACGCAGATGTTTACGAGTGAAAGTGGCCTACTCTTACACATACTATGACATAACTAATTCTAATGGGCCTACGTGTTGCTTGTGGACTAACTATGGGGGGAAAACCTTTAACCTTTAATGATGTTATATGTACAATTCTCAAAACCTCAACACTATATATATATATATGTATATCCACACATTGAAAGCAAAGCAAAGTTCCTTGTTTTTTTCCATGTATAAACGAAAAAAGTTTGAACTTTAAGTAATTTGTATTCTGAGGGAAGTGCTCTTTAACCTCACGCTCTGTTCGGAGGGACAAAAGAATGAAAGCAAAATTTGAGTAGTCCATTTTTGGCTCATTATCTTTCACCACTTTTATTGCAGTTGAGTGTCAGCCTGCTCCACTCCATTTCACTCCACTCCTCGCTTTCCAAAGTCGTTGCCTTACGTCTGGTCCAATCACAATCTTTAAAACCCATGCAAGCAATTTTTCATTCGCTGTGAAGATTTCCTTTATGCCTGAAAGGTATTATTTGATATTCAGTAGTGCTTGAAATTTACACCCAACTGCCTGCACAACACAAGTGCATTTCATCAAATTCAAACCATTTACTGCGTGAGGGACTGTGCACACACTTTCCATCCACACATGAGTCTGCAGCCAGAGTTTCAAAATAGGAATGCTACTCCATCACGCCTTCACTAGGAGGATTTCATGCACAATGCCGATCATTATCTGTGCAGGTTCTTACTTGCTGCTGTATACTTGCTCACATGTACTTTTCCTTTTTTTATTTTTTTTGCCTTCATGTGTGCAACAAGTCAAAAACATTCACAAGGAATGTTGTTTTAGCCGTCCTCTCTCTTTATACGTACTTTTGTAATCCATCACAAAAACACAATTGTACAAGATCAACCCCCATAATAATCAAACGGATGAAGAAAGCAATGGGGCTATTTATTTATTTATTTATTTATTTTTGGAGAAGATCGAGGCTCGTGTAAGAGCTAACATTGATCACAACAAGACAAACTGACACATAAAACGTATGATAAAGGGAGCGGGAGACAAGATGGGGAGAGAGAGGGAAGCACACGAGCACAACATTTGAGAGCAGGGACATCGGGAGATCGGTGGGAGGGAAAGGACTTGGGGGGACGAGGCATGGCAAGAGGAGGGGGGTGGGGGGGGGAGGTATAAAACACATGGACACTGCTATGACTTCCAGGAAAGAAGTCGGTATTTCAAAAAAGTGGATCTGTGGTGAATTAACGGGGGTAGAAAACATCAAGGTTTTCGATGAGGGAAGATAAGAGATGGAGGTGAACAGCTGTTTTAAAGACCTGGAGGGAGGAGTGGGATTGAAGAGAGTAAGGAAGTTTGTTCCAGAGGCGGGAGAAAAGAGGAATGAAAGAGTGAAGGTGAATAGAGAGTCTTGATTTTGGCAGTTCAACCAGAAGAGGGTTGCAGACAGATCTTGTGCGACCTGTCGGAATACTTGGGGGATAGAGCACAGACAGAGCTGGAGGAGCAAAGCCGGGGAGGAATCGGGAGAAGACAGAAAGATCACCAACCTGCCTGCGGTGAGTGAGTGAAAGTCCCTCGGAGTTAGCTTCATCGCGGGAGGTTCCAATGATTCTGAAAGCTTTCGTTTCAACAGCGTGAAGCTGAGCTAGGTGTGAGGCAGGAGTACCAGCCCAGAGGGGAGAACAGTATTCCATTGAGCTGCAGATGAAAGCCTTGTA
The DNA here is from genome assembly GCF_964187855.1 of Myxine glutinosa. Classification (NCBI taxonomy): domain Eukaryota; kingdom Metazoa; phylum Chordata; class Myxini; order Myxiniformes; family Myxinidae; genus Myxine; species Myxine glutinosa. The sequence continues at coordinate 100,363,581 of NC_136262.1, read as the reverse complement.
TGTGGTGAGGAGCTCAGGCTTGCCAAGGTCGCACGACGGAGGATGCCGAGTCAGCGACTCGCTTTGGAGGCCAGCTTGGAAATTTGGTTTTCCCAGGAAAGATCATGGCAGATAGTGAGACCCAAAAGCTTGAGTGACAGAAGTTCTTGGAGAGGATTGTTGAGAAAGTAGATGGGAGGGTTGTCCAATTGGTCTTTTCGGAGAGACATAGTAAGAGTGTTAGATTTGTCAGGATTGAAAGACATGTTCCACTTGTTTGACCAGTCTGATTTTGTCCAGGTCTGCAGAGAGCGAGGAGGCTGCAGACTGCCGATCTGAGGGATGAGGTTTGGAGCGGCAGAGAGTGGAGCCATCAGTAAAGAGATAGAGAGGATTTTTCAGAGATTTGGAGAGATCATTGATGAAGACCAGAAAAAGCACAGGGCCCAGCACACTGCCTTGGGGAACTCTAGCCTGAACAGGCAGGGGAGATGCCAGAAAACCATTCAGGGCCACACGTTGACTACGACCAGACAGGAAGTCCACAAGCCATGCGTGGATATTTCCACGGATACAATAGGAGGAGAGTTTTGTGAGCAGAGCGGGGTGCCAGACCGTATCAAAGGCACGTGATATGTCAAGGGAGACAGCTCTAATTTCCTGTTTGGAATTAAGGACCTCCATCCAATGTTGAGACAGCTGAAGCCGCATGTCCAGAGTAGAATGACATGGTCTGAATCAAAATTGATGATCCGAGATCAAGCCATTGGAGAAGAGGAAGGATTTGATGTCAGAAGCGATGATTGATTCCAAGACCTTGCTGATTATTGGGAGCAGGCTGATTGGTTTGTAGTTGCAAGGATCTGTTTTTGCACCTTTGTTGTGTAAAGTGGTAATGTTGGCTGATTTACAAGCAGATGGCAGATGACTTTGATCAAAAGAGAGGGTGAAGAGAATAGAGAGAAAGTGAGATAGAGCGGCAGAGCAGGATTTTAGGACTCATGGGCTGATGCCGTCTGGTCCAGTTATCCACCTTGAGAATCAGAGTCGAGGTTTGACAAAAACTTATCCACCTCGTCAGGAGAGAAGGCCACAGAGTCCAGCAGCAGCTGAGTTCGACTGGGAAAGGTGGGTACAAAGAGAGATGGGTTTGGGACACAAGATTTTGAAGCAAACACAGAGTTGAGGCATTCGGCTTTTTCATGTGCGGTGTCAGCTATGTAGCCGTTTGATGTAAGGGATGGGATGGAAGGGGAACAAACACCAGAAACAGATTTGACCAGATGCCTCCAGGATTTGAAGGAGGGAGACAGGTTTGAGAGTTCAGTCTTGAGAGCAGAGAGATATTGTTTTCTGGCTCTCCTGAGGGGAGACACACACTTGTTCCGAGCTTTGTGAAAGGAACTAAGATTACCTTCAGTTGGATTAGCCTTCCATGAGGTGAAGTCAAGTTGCTTCATGGCAACTGCCTCACCACAAGTTTCAGTGGACTATTGACGGGAGGGAGGGTATGACAACTGAAGATGAAATGGGATAAATCTGGGTATGAGAGAGAGCAGTTTACTTTGGAGGAATTCCCAGGAAGAGTTGATGTCAGAGGCAGTAGAGATGGGAGACCAGTCCAGGTGATCGATGGCTGCTTGAAGACCATGCCAGTCAGCCTGAGTGAAATGCCAGACTCGCCGGCGCTGAGGAGGCTCTCTTTCAAAATGGCCAGAGAGATGTCCACTTTCACAAGGAAATGATCAGAAGAACCGATTGGAGCAGAAGAAGAGCAGCAGACATTTGAAGGGAAGTTAGTCATAAGCAAGTCTAAAAGAGAAGATTCTCCATTGACTGAGATCCGGGTCGGGAAATTGACAGATTTTGTCAGTGCCAGTGAGTCGCAGAAGTCTTTTGCTGAGGTGCCATGGCTGGTGTGAGAGGAACCCCCACCCAGCCTGCTGGCATGTTGACAGTTGAAGTCGCCACATATGAGGAAGAGAGAGTTGGGATGAGTGGATAGAAGTTGGTCCATGTTGTCAGACAGGGAGATGTAAATGGAGTCATCACTGTTTGGAGGACGGTACAGAGCACATCTGAACAAAAGGTGGGAGCAGAGAGGAAGCCGTAGCCTGAGGTACTCCTGCGGGTGGGGTGGAGAGAGGGCAGTGCAAGGAGAGTGAAGCAGAGAATTTTTGATAAAGATAGCAACCCCACCACCAGGACGAGGCTCAGGTCTATCATACCGGAGGAGGGAGTAACCAGGAAGAGATATTAAGGAACCGGAGACATCTTGAAGGAGGAAGGTTTCTGTTAAGCAGATTACGTCTGGTTTGTCAGAAGCAAAATGTATGGAAAGATCAATCGGGTTTGAGCGAAGGCCCTGGATGTTTTAGGTCCATACCTTTAAGGAAGAGAGAGGGGGAGCATCTGGTATAGGACATGGGAGGGGAGGGGTAGGGTAAGGTGAAAGGGGGAGGTCGGGAGAGCTGTTGCTAGTGTTTTGGAGATTGCAGAAGAGTTAGGAGAAAGGGAAGGATGAGGAGGATAAAAGGTTTGATGGTGATGGGAAGAGGAACAGTAAGGTGTTGTTTGAGGGGGGGCAGAGCAAAGTCGAAGGTTGGAGGAGGTGGAGGTTTGTTATGGAAGGGAGAGGAAGTGGGAAGGAGGCAACATTGAGGAAGAGGTGGGAGGGGAGAGAATTGGAGAATAATAGTGGAGGGGTAGATTAGAAGGGGAGCGGTGGGGGGGAGGAGTTTTGAAGGGGAGGGGCGATTGGGGAGATTTAGAGGGGCAAGGCGGGAGTTTCGGAGGGGAGGAACGAGGGAGGAGTTTAGGAGAAGAGGGGTGAGGGGGGGGGGTTAGAAAGTGGATGATTAATGAAAAACGAACATTTATTACAAACTGGGTTTATTGTGATTTTGAAGTCAGAGATCCGTTTGAAAACGATAGAGGGGTGGAATGAAGTTGAGTTTAAAGAATGTAGAAAGGAATGACTGTTAGAGATAAATTTATTTTTGGAAATGGAATGATTTGATGAGGAAATTGAAAAAAGCCTTTTAAATAGGAAGAAAAACAGCGTGTTGTAATAAACCACTGAATAAAACACTGCAGGGGAAAGTTTCAACATATTTAAACAAAACCATGAAAAACAATCTAGGAAAAGTCCCTGAAGTGAGGGCATGGAGCAGAGAAAGGGTTAAATGAGATTAAGGAAACTAGAACTGGAAAGGTGAGTTTCGGCTGGAGAGGGAAGGAAGAGGTGGAAGAAAAGGAGATAAGGGGGCCGGGCGAGACAACACGCACGTGCCCGCGAGGAGAGAAGGAAATAATATGTGTGTGTATGTGAAGAATCAGCTCTTCGTTTGGAAAAGAAGTCCACAAATAGCCTGAAAAATGACGCAGCTTTAATTAAAACCAACTTATACAGATCCGGAAGAAGCCAAGACATCTACAGCAAGAGCCAGTCTCATGCCAAGTCAAGCCTTCCTGAAAACGCATTGATTCTCATTCACTTATATACGAATACGATTATCAGAAAATCTCCGAGAGAACAAACAAAACTGGGAGAGGTTCCTCCCCGGTGGGCCAAGCCCCCACCGTCATCCGCTCTGTTATTCGGGGGAGTCAGCCCTTCCTTATCATTCGGACCAAATGTTTCTCTGGGCTCCGAGAAAACAGAAATGTAACTCACAAAGAGAAGAGTGTATGCTTAGCCAAACAAACCCATATATTTTATGGGTTTGTGTACATGAGTAATTCAAAGCATGTTTATACAGAGTCATGCGTTGCTGTGATTAAAACAAAATATATATGGTTAACGATAGGTTCATGTCATTCTACTAGCATTACGTAAAAACACGCGCATGTGGGCGTGGTTTTACGACCAGCCTCGAAAAAAAGCACACGTATACAATTGTCCAGCATGACCTCAGCGAGCAAAACTAAAACGAAGCAAAAACCCTTTATTAACTTTATGAAAATAGCATGATTTAAACAATATTTAAATCATGACACATTAGCAACCAACGTCTATAACTGAACTTTAGGCAATAACAAATCTACTACTTGACATTCCTTCCTCTTGTCTCGTCGAGACAAAGTATCTTAAGAGACAACGTGCCACATCGGGCTTTATTGAAAAATAATTGTGTAATGCGGGTATTGAAAAAATAATTGTAATGCGGGTATCTCCCAAGGGCATATCGTGCGCCCAAAGCGCCTCGCCCGTGCATTTGGCGAACGTGTCGTGTGGTGCGTGCTCGGAGCCTGAGGGCTCAGAACATGAAAGTCCATTAACGTTTCGGATCCACAACGAAGGTGTCTGGTCCAGATGAGGTTCTGCTCCGCCAGAGGGCCACCACCTCCCCTGCGGAACTTGCTCCCCCCACCCTTTGCAGACCCAGTCCTTGCAGATCTTCGAAGTTAATCAACGATCATGCCCATGAGGTCCCTCACGTGCTGCTGTTCTGGGGAATACATAATATTGTCAGTATCTTGTGTCTCAATTTCCTGGTCAGGGTACAGAGCGTAAAAATCCGATTCACTTGAAGCATTTGAACTTAATACATATGAAGCAAAGAGAGGAACTTCCTTTATGTCAAAGTCTCCCTTGGGCGCCTGGTCGGCTTGCGGGTCTAGGATATCCACGTCGGGTCCCTCGACCGCCAGACCCAGCGTCGCAATCAGATCCATAGTTGGGTTGAAAGGGGGCGTGCAGCTGTCAGCTTGTAATACATAAGCAGCGTTAGCCAGTACACGCAAGGGGTTTATAGCACAAGTATCACAGTCATCACATACACCGTTACAGGCAGCAGCCAGTTCCCACATGGGATCCGCACAAGTATCACAGTCATTACATACACCGTTACAGGCAGCAGCCAGTTCCCACATGGGATCCGCACAAGTATCACAGTCATTACAAAATTCAATGCAATTTTCTGGAGCGCCGGTCGCAACTGCCTTGTTGAAGGACCCGTTCAGGTCGACGGCCTCTGTGGTCAGAGCCATAGTCGTTGTCGGCGGCTTCTTCACTTTCCATCCTGTAAAATACTTTCTCATACAGAGGAGGACTAGAGATTTCATTAGTGCCCCCCAAATTACTACCCCGATTATCACAGCCAGTGCGGTCAATAACCACTTCACTATGGTGCCCGTCCATCCCTGGAACCAGTCAGTGAGCCAGCTATATGTATAAGAATTTTCGCGCGCGATCCGATCGATCGTCAGGGCGTGGCTAGTTTCCCTTAGTCTCACTTCTGCATCACCATTGTACGCATGTGAATTACCGTGTCCAATAGTATGTCATGAGCCGTAGCGGTGTCGTTTGCCACCTTTTCTAGGGCCCTAGCCAATTTGTCTATCCGGAAACTATCCATGACTGTGCCCGCTCCTGGGAAGAAGAAACCAAACACCTTTTCCCATAGACTCCCGTGTAGTTTAGTGGTTCCATCTTCGTTCATGACTGACCTCTTATAACGCCTGTCCAAGGACTTTGGGTCTAGCTCATCCAGTATCTCAACGTCAGGAAGAACTGAACCCAGATAACATGTGCCCCCCCAATTATTTGGTAAATAGGGGGTAAGCCTTGTCGCCGCATATAAACATTGTCCCATGGGGTGGGACCAGGTGGGTGGATAAGCACTGGAGTCCCTTTACCACCCCATTAATCCTACTAACCCCCCTAGAGAATGTTATAGCCGTTATGTTGTGGTTGCGTTTATCTTGCAGTACTATTCGTAATGTAATCCCTGAGCTCCCTTGTCCCAGCTTCCCGGGGAGAGTGTAGGCGCATTCTGATTCTCCCATACGCAAGTGGCCGGAACCCTGGAGGCAGACCTTCCCTTTCTGTGGTTTGACCCAGACGGGGGCAGGCCTCTCGGCCACATGGGCAATCATTGACGGGCGATAATTAAATTGTCGATTGCAACTCTTGCCGTTGTCAACCCCTTCTCTTTCCAGCGTGGTGACTAAACATGGGGAATCGATAGGTTGTGAGCAGAGGTCATTGAGGGACAGAGGTAGCACTATCATGTGTATTCCTGTGGTGCCTGCTTGGGGAAAGTGCATGCACGACCAGCAGTGTGTCCTATTTTGAATTGTTGCCACTTCCCTGGCCACTTTCCAATATGTGTTTTCACCCTTCTTTGGGGCCTTATTCTGGGGTTGTGGCGTGAGTATGTATTCGTTGCATCGTATGTAGTTCTTTTCGCCACCGGCCGCGCCAGGGGTCCAGACGCTGCACCGGACCTGCATAGTCATGCCTTTCTCTAGGCGCGTGCGTGTTTGTAGCTTAAAATCAGGGGTTCCCCATTTGTATCCTGGTTGGGCCAAGGTCTTAATGCTAGCTTGCCCGTCTTCCCGGAACTCTCGTTGCTTTTGTAGTACCATGCCAACGCGTCCAGGCCCTGCCGACATTGCTAGCCAATTTATGTTCACCCAATTTGTGTGCAGGGCTTTCTGTTCGAAACATGGTAGTGATACTCTTTGTCCCCATGTTACGGTGAGGTGTCGGGTTTCGTTTTCGCATCTATTGGAATCGGAGTTTCCCCTAGCTGCTGTCGCTATCAATAGTATTGTACCTATGATTAGGCCCATCCTTACTGTGGTTGCTGTGGTGTAGTGTCTGGTGCTTGTATGGCCAACTTACAGTGCGTGGCGTGGATCCACGAGGTCTTGCCCTCGCAAAAGACTGCCGTTGGTGTAGTCAGCAACACCTGGACTGGTCCCTTCCACCTTGGTTCCAAGGCGTTCTTGCAGGTGAAGTGCTCCACGAACACCTGGTCCACAAGTCTCCTGGGAACGCCTGGTCCACAGGTCTCCACCCCATAGACTCAATTCATCCAATCCATAGCCCCATAGAACACCTTTTCTCCAATTTCCTAATCCACTTTTTTTCAAGTGGATCCAATTTTATCCAATATTCAATTTTTAAATTCAATCCCATTTAATCCAGTCCAATTCAAATTAAATTCAATCCTTCTCTCAGCATCCCATTACCTGTTTCCAACATCAATAAAAATAAAATTATAAAATTAATAAAAAATCAATCATCTCAACTCTCAAATCGAATCAAAAAATAAAAATAAACGAAAATTACTTCAGCGAGAGTTTCAACTAGAATTAACACAAACAAACCACCATTAACCTCCATTAACACAAACAAACCACCATTAACCTCCATTAACACAAACAAACCACCATTAACCTCCATTAACCACCCCCTATTATTTATTTATTTTCACGAATAAACAAATAATAGAAATAACCTGGTTTACTTCCAATTTCAATTCTGGTCAGTTCTGGTGTCTGGTCACACACAATGTTTTCCTCACCCACTGTGATTCGCTCAAAATAGATTCTCACTGTTATGTCTGAAATTCGTCTCATGAAAACCCATTCAAGAGTCCGGTGTAACCGATAGCCAAACACATAGACACGCCGAAGACCCCAGGGTACCCATCAAACTAGCTTGTCCCCAGATCCACAACACAGCGAAACATGTAACTTTACTAAAATAATCACTTACTCATAGCTAATACTCATAATAACTCATAATTACTTATGTAATTACTCATACCAATACTTACTTAAAATAATGTAATATCCCAATCTTCACCCCCTATGCAAATCGAAGCACCCCGGACAACCCACAACCAATATCAACCACTGTAGCCGTCTTCCCGACTCCAGGCAGCCACACGCAGCCACATACATCTCCATCCACGTCACACAAGACAACAGCCAACGAGTGTGTCCACCACACAGAAACCTTTGGCAATGCAACAACCGAACTCCCAGACAACCAACAACAAAACCCAATCCATCTCCATGGCTCATCAAGCAGTTCCAACTTAATCCAGCTTCACATACCGATTTCCCCAAAAACTCGTGAAACTTCACCCCCATTTTGGAAAAACCCTGGACTAAACCCTGACACCCTAAATAACTTCAGACTCATCTCCAACCTACCCTTTCTGTCAAAAGTTTTGGAACGTGCTGTGGCCACTCAACTCAAACATCACCACTCTGCCAATAACCTGTATGAAACATCCCAATCCGGATTCTGCTCCAGCCACAGTACTGAAACTGTTCTCCTCAAAATCACCAGCGACCTTTTCTCTCCTCTGATGCCGGCAACCTCAACATTTTCATCCTCCTCACCTCAACGCCTCCTTTGACATCATCAATCACGCCATCCTCCTCACCCTGTTTAGACCAGCTTGTGCCTATTAAACCCAAATCAGTTCACTCCCAAGCTTCACATGGACCACCTACTACTCTTAAATTATCCACTCTGGCTCCGGAATCCCAAAAGCACTCTTCTCTGCAATAAACAAACTAAATAAACAAATAAATAAACAAACTTTACAGCGTGAACAAAACTCCTCAGCGCCCTGGATACCGTCACCTGTCATTCAGAGTAGACAACAGCATCTCCTTTCTGGCTTTCAGCATCTCCTTTCTCCTTTCTGGCATCCAAATGAAATTCTGGCTTCAAATCAACTTCCTCGAACTTAACTATGATAAATCTAAATTAATCTTCGTTTGCCCACAACCACTCACCAAATTCACCCATAACTTTGCCCCCAACATCGATGGTCATTTGAACACAAATTGAACAAAATTAATCGAACAAAACACTTCCATTAACTCGACATTCTTTTCACAGCACAAAGTTCCCTTGAACATCTTTTTCCTGGATACTCCCTCTTTATTTTTATACCATACCATGCTTCTCCATGGAATAGTCCACCACTCATATAAATAATCATAAGAGTTCTGCGAAACATCTCCATCTTTAAAACTTAGCCAACCAATTTTAAACCACATGTTTTCCCCCCAAAAAACAAGTCACATTCTTTGTATATTGCCAACATTGTTCATCGTTTAAGTATCATCCAGAACTAAATTTTTATAAACCATCAACTTGTAGATGCATTTATTTATATCCCATTAACCCAAGAACTCTCAATTGCTTGGTTATATTTTAGTAATGTCATATATCCATATTTCTTTTCCAAAATGTTCCTGATATACACATTAATCCCATCTGTCTTTGTTTCCAGATGAACTCAAATCAGGAAATCAACACAAATCCTTATTACCTCCAATCAATTCAAAATTAAATCAAACAATTCAAAACCAGATCGGATCAGCGATCAAAAATCACTTTTCCAATCAACAATTCATTCAAAGACCAAGCTTAAAAACACAACTCTCATCTTACTGTGACAAGTAAGCAACCAACCTACTTCACACTAAACAAATAACTTTTCATCACCCCTTTCTTCTCCACCGCCTCTTACACTTAAACAGATCATAATTACTCACTCATACACTATTGCCCATCACCCAGTTCATATAAACTCCATTGTTGTCCTGTCCATCTCTCTGTTTGTGGATCCGGTGCAAAGTTACACAAAGTTCCCGTTTACATTTTGTGACTCACAGCTCCTGCCTCCATGGAACAATGACGCCTAAGCACTCAATTAGCCCTCCCAGTACCAAAGACTTACAATCAGACCGACAGACAAACAAATAACAGAGGCCTGTCGCCAGCCCCAGCACAGGACATCACCTTTCCGGGCAGGCACAATATAATCCACAGCATCGAAATGCCAATTTCTATCCGGAGCCTCGCAAAGCCAAAATCCATGCATGCGTGCTCCATCATGCAACCCGATCTGTACTCGGTGCGCCCCCATAATCAGCGAGTTATAATAACCACAATATCTCTGGCACCCAACTCGTGATACCACAATTTAATCCACGTTACTTGCATCTCTTCATCCTCCCAACTGTCCTCCATTTAACGTGACTCAAATCCATCTCAAATCCCCACAGCTCGATCGAACACGTCACTGTACTCGGCTCGGTTAAATTAAATTCCAAGCGTACTGTACCTGACGCTTCCACGACAACAAAAAACTCGATATTCTCTGTCCACTAATTATGTACATGATTTTGGTTTTACCCACAATATAATGTCCTTTCCTTCCAGATTTAGGTTCTATATCCTGTCGTTAAAGCAACACCTCGTAGACTGACTCCGCCTGTCGTTCTTCCAAGGTTAGTGAATTACCTCTGACCTTTCCCTTGCATATCTCGAACAAAGGTCAACTAAACTTTAAAAGGTCAAACTTCGAATTGGTCAACACAAATGCATCGATGCATCTTCCAGCCGCCACTCCGCACTGTACCTTACTGTATGAACAAGACTTCCTGTTGGAACTTGGCTCCGGAAATTAATTACTCTGTCTTGAAATCGTTTATTTTAGCCATCTTAAATAAATCCATCCATCTATCCATCTTATAAATAACGTATTCGTCCTGTGACATTGCCTGGCATATATGTCGCAGCCGGCCACTATTCCGACATGGCTCGTCTGACATGAACGTCCGACATCCAGCAAAGTCGAAATGACCCACAATGCATTTGGGCACACATCCTCCTCTGAGAGTGGGCGAGTTATCGCCGGCACTCTGAGCAAATCTCATACAGCACACCCGTGACTCGCGGCTCGCTCGGCTCCTGTCTGAACACACAATAACTCTACTCTAACTTCCACGGAGCCGCACGGCGGAAACACAGGTTTGTACCACACTTTAATTAAACGAACATTGCCAGGATTCTCGGATAGACGTTTAATTTCACAACACACATGACAAAAATCCGATTTAAATTCAGAGATCGCCGATCGACCTGGCACAACCATCTCAACGCGACGACACCACGCCGCCCCCCGTCTTGGCGCGCACCCTCGTGCCTCCACACGAATCCCAACACTCCCTGCACGCCGCTCTATTCGCGATCGCGGCGGGGTTTACCTCACGTTGGGACATGCAGTCGGCTGTCATAACAAAGTGCGAAAAGCTGTCATAACAAATCTGCGACCTGACATGTAGTGAGCTGTCAGAACATTGAGCTGTCAGAACTCATCCCTAGCTCGTAAACATCGCAAAAAACAGGATCTCCGACGCTTAACCTCTCTGACCCAAAATGCACTATATGACACCAATTCCAAAGGTGAGCTGCCTCAGCGATACATCCCACACATACAATCCACAATATCTGCCATTGAATGAACTCTTCGATTCAAGTAAAACACACATATTGATTCGAATTCTGAACCTCCAGTTCCACAAACTCCAAACCTCCGTCCGACTGCCGCTCGAAAGACAAAGCAGCCCATCCTGCAACCATCTCCAAGAAACCGTTTCATATCAACAGTAGGTCGACAAGGGCACTCCGAGTGCTTTCCTGACCCGATTTATATCAATTCGCTTCCCAAACAACTCCCAAACAGATGAAAATCCGGACTCAGTTCAGGACCTCGCCTGTTCTCTCGGATAGACGCTAAAATGGACATTCCCGGCCTGAATTTCCCGCACGTCGAGCAGATCACTTACAAAGCTTCACACCGAACCCCTCTGCTTTGCATATGTCATACAGACAAATACATTGGCTAGATACACACGTCAATTAACATCCCAATATACATTCATTCCTCATTCATATACTCATAGAAGTCTCCCAGACTTCGCGCGAAACTCAGATCGACTCAAATCATGCCTTTCTCCAGCCACTCCCAAACAATCTTTGCTCATTCATGTTACGTCTCTCATTCAAGGAAAAGGATTTTTGGGACGGGTTGGACGGGGGTTGGTTGAGGTGAAAAAGGGAAGGCAGGGCGGGGTGTTGGGGTGTTGCCTAGAGCCCTGGGACTGAGCTCAGGTCTTGGGGGGGTGGGGGTTGTTGCCTAGAGCCCCGGGACTGAGCTCAGGTCTTGGGGGGTTGGGGGGTCTTGGTCTGGTATCTGGTCCAGCGGCATCACTCGCTGTTTTACTTGTTTAACTGCTTACTTACTTGTCCTCTGTCCTGTAGCTTCAATAACTATAGCTGCAATGCTTAAAATTTCAATATTTCAAAAACCATTCCTGTCCTTCTCACCCTGTGGCCACCTGGCCCATTTCCTGTGAGCTTATTTATTTTCTCTTGTCCACCAGGTCCTGGCCTGTTTCTATCTGGACCTCTATGTTCCTATGGCCTTCTTAAGTTCCTATGGCCTTCTATCCAAGTTAGCCACAGTCCTTCGTTCCCTGGCATGCAATGGCATACCCCATCTTGTCTCTGGGCTGTTCCTTCCTGGAAAAATCTTGGCCACCTGGCTTCAGCCTATATGGCTGTCCGACCTCATTTTCCCCTCCTGGTGCTAACTGTAACTTTAAGCTTACTGTTAAGTCCTTACTTGTTTATCCTGGCTTTAACAAAGCTACGTCATTCTGAGGCCTAAAATGAGCCTTTACTTACAATCTCTGTTCGAGTGCAGGCATCGCGGAAGACAAGGAGACTAAGCCCGCTTGAGGGAGGAAGGTACGAATTTGGAATAATAGCCCTCTGATATAAAACAACTCCCACCTTTAATCAAATCCACGTGCCGGCGCGCCTCAGGCAGCCTTCCTCCTGTCCCTCGGGCTCCGTTTCCCGTCGTCCGGTGCTGACCCCACTCCTGGTACCATCTGTGAAGAATCAGCTCTTCGTTTGGAAAAGAAGTCCACAAATAGCCTGAAAAATGACGCAGCTTTAATTAAAACCAACTTATACAGATCCGGAAGAAGCCAAGACATCTACAGCAAGAGCCAGTCTCATGCCAAGTCAAGCCTTCCTGAAAACGCATTGATTCTCATTCACTTATATACGAATACGATTATCAGAAAATCTCCGAGAGAACAAACAAAACTGGGAGAGGTTCCTCCCCGGTGGGCCAAGCCCCCACCGTCATCCGCTCTGTTATTCGGGGGAGTCAGCCCTTCCTTATCATTCGGACCAAATGTTTCTCTGGGCTCCGAGAAAACAGAAATGTAACTCACAAAGAGAAGAGTGTATGCTTAGCCAAACAAACCCATATATTTTATGGGTTTGTGTACATGAGTAATTCAAAGCATGTTTATACAGAGTCATGCGTTGCTGTGATTAAAACAAAATATATATGGTTAACGATAGGTTCATGTCATTCTACTAGCATTACGTAAAAACACGCGCATGTGGGCGTGGTTTTACGACCAGCCTCGAAAAAAAGCACACGTATACAATTGTCCAGCATGACCTCAGCGAGCAAAACTAAAACGAAGCAAAAACCCTTTATTAACTTTATGAAAATAGCATGATTTAAACAATATTTAAATCATGACACATTAGCAACCAACGTCTATAACTGAACTTTAGGCAATAACAAATCTACTACTTGACATGTATATATATATATATATGATCGTTTTAAGGCCATTTATCCCCGCTAGAGTGGGGGTTAGCCTTGCGGGCCCCAGGACAATCATGGCTCTCTGTTTGAGGCAATGTTTTTATGGCCGGATGCTCTTCCTGATGCCAAATATATATATATATATATATATATATATATATATATATATATATATATATATATATATATATATATATATTTGAATGAATGAATGAATGATCGTTTTAAGGCCATTTTCCCCGCTAGAGCAGGGGTTAGCCTTGCGGGCCCCATGGCAATCATGGTTCCCTGTTTGAGGCAATGTTTTTATGGCCGGATGCCCTTCCTGACGCCAACCCTTAGTCACCTCTTACGATGCGCAGGGATACGGTGTACCTATTCTAAATCGGGGTACACACCAGGATATATATATATATATATATATATATATATATGTATATATATATATATATATATATATATATATGTATATGTATATATATATATATGTATATATATATATATATATATATATATATATATATATATATATATATATATATATATATATATATATATATATACACACAGACTTGGCATTTAATATGGAATATTTTTTTTTCTTGACTTGGGTTTACTTTCTGAACTCAGTATATCAATCTGGTGAGTTTATTTTACCCTTCGGTGATGTCTTTGTTGAAAGAACCATGTCACTGATTGTCTTTCGCAGCAAGAAGTCAATAACAGGGTTATATCACAGGTGGCGTGACAAAATGTAAGGACAGGTACATTTGACGATTGGCTTCACAATCGGGTATGCAAGGGTTGTTGCGTTCTGTATTAGTGGAAAACAACTGCTGCACGTCTACAAAAGTTATTGCCGCTTCCTCTGGAGATGGTCCGTCAACTTGACAATGCTGTTTGTCATGGAGTGGTGGCTTTACGAAATTCTGGCATGAAACAGCGTGCTATTGCTCGGCAGTATGGCATCACTCAAGGTCACGTGTCAAAGATCCTGAAACGAAATGCTCAGAGGGGTGTCCCTACTTCAATACCGAGGCCAGGGCGTCCACGCAGAACCACAAGGAGAGATGATCGCCAGCTGCACCAGTTAGTCTGCAATGGCCGTACCAAGTCAGCTAATCGGCTTAGGGCAGAGTGGCAGCAACTGACAAATGTGCCTGTATCCAGAAGGCCAGTCAACCAACGACTGGTTCAAGCAGGCTATCGTGCCAGGTGTCCCCTGAGAAAGCCACGCCTGACCAGACAACACAGCCAGCGCCGAATGCAGTGGGCCAGAGAGCACCGTCAATGGCAGCCAGGAAACTGGAATCATGTGACCTTCAGTGACGAGTCTAGATTTCTGGTCTATGGTCAAGATGGCTGCGTCCGAGTGTGCAGACAAGTGCATGAAGCCCACAACAGAGATTGTATAGTGCCAAGAGTCCAAGCTGGAGGTGGTGGGGTGACCGTTTGGGCTGCTTTTCATGCAGGGGGCAAAACTGACCTGGTTGTTCTGAATGGAAACCTGAACCAGTTCAAGTACAGGGTCATTCTGGAAGAAACATTGCTTCCATTTGCTCGTGCAGCCTTTCGAGGAAACTTTGTCTTCCAAGATGACAATGCACGGCCTCATTGTGCTCGCATGATCCAACACTTTCTTGCTGACCATGGTGTAGAGCATATGGAGTGGCCTGCCATATCCCCGGATATGAATCTGATAGAGAACTTGTGGGCAGAATTAACGCGTCAAATCGACAACTTGGACCAGCAGCCGACCTCTGTGCGTGAATTGCAGCAGGCTATTGTCACTGCATGGCAAGCGATTCCTGTCCAAACCTTGGCAAATCTCGTGAACAGCATGCCTCGACGTGTACGTGCTCTCCTGAATGCTCGTGGGGGTTACACGAAGTACTGAACTGTAATTTTACTGTCCGTAATCCCAATCATAATTTAGCTTTTGTTTTTGTTGAAAAAAATTTTGGCTAATGTGCAAAATAAAGAGATACTTCTGGAAAACGTACAGAAGTTTAACACAGTACTGTCCGTGAATTGAGTTCGATATCAGTTTCCATCACTTTCAAGGATCAATTTATTTGCTCTGAAATGTAAAATGTGGTTTTTGTTTCTTTTAAAAGTCACATTAGCAAAATCTAGAATAATTTCAACATAATTCCAATGAACTTTTGGTTCTAAGTCATCTTGAAATGTAAGTTCACCCCCACAAAAAAATATTCCATATTAAATGCCAAGTCTGTAATTATTTACATCTCTATAACCCTGGACCTGTTCTTGTACATTCCTTTTGTTTCCTCTTCTTCTTGTACAAAGTGTAATAAATTGCTCTGTTCTTCCTATTTTCCTGGTTTCCTCTCCATCCGATCGCATTAGTCTCTTCTCTAATTGGGTAAGCGTGGCACGATCGCAACCGCTTAGAATCGGGTCTAGTCACTTACTTAACAGCTCGGATCGCGGATTGCTATCCGCTCGGCATATCCCATCAATATCCGTGGTTCGAGCGGGAGTTATTTCCTTGCTTACTGGGCGGCGTTAATAAGTAGGTAATAAGAAGACGGCTTACAACCTTAGTTAACGTCGTCCGGAAGTGACGTCATAACTCCCGGATCCCGTCGGCCAGATAAAAGACAAGGGGATTAATCCCTCCTTGATAAGGGGAGAGCCGACGTTCGAGACCCGCAACAATATATATATATATATGTGTATGTGTATATATATATGTGTATATATATATATATATATATATATATATATATATATATATATATTATATATATATATATATATATATATATATATGTATATATATATATATATATATATATATATATATATATATATATATATATATATATATATATATATATATATATATATATATATATATATATACATATTGTATTTAAAACGTTAGACAAAGGGTAGATGTTCGGGGAAGGTAGGTAGGGGAGAATAGAAAATCAAAGAAATAAGCAATACAGCAAAGGAAAGAACTTAAATTCACAAAACACCGACGGGGGGTGGCCTAGATAGACCTGGCCACGAACACGGTGCAAACAGAAAACGATTAATTATACACAAGTTTGCAGGAATTGCAAACCAACACTAACTAGAACACACAGTAACACATACACAATAAAATAACGAATGGAAATGTGACAGACTTGAATGGGAAAATAGTTAAACATTGATATTACAAATTGATATGTGTAATTACATATGATAATATGCAATTCCTAATAATATGTGATAATATTATTATATGTAATATATATATATATATATATATACATATATATATATATATATATATATATATATATATATATATATATATATATATATATATATATATATATATATATATATTATACATATATATATATATATATATATATATATTAATATATATAATTATATATATATATAGTTACGGTTTTTAGAACCTTCACTAGTAAATTTTAGTAAATGTTTCCCTCATAAATGTTCCCCTGTAAATATCCCCATCAATTGGTTTCTTAAAGATCGCACCCTAGTTAGTCCATGAACAACACGTAGCGAACCATCGGACCTCTTCGTAGTTATTTCATTATTATGTGTTTCAGTTAAGGATCTGTTCCCAGTCGTTGAATTTGCGTTGCATTAATGAAATAAGAGTAGGCTCCAAAGTTCCCTTCAAAAGCGGTACGAGTGGTTTTCTATCTCCCCACAAGCCACCATTAGCCATGCGGTCAAACCGAGGAAGAAGGGGGCGGAGCCGCCAGATCATGGGCGTGGCACGCCGACGCACCACCCGAGGCGGAGTCAGCGAGCCCCTCCCGACCAACCAGGGCTGGCGAGGTACCATTGCGGGCGTGGCTCCATGAAGCGCGCATTGATTTGCAACACGCGTAATATAAGCGCGGGTGCAAAGCCTTTTTGAGAGTTGGACGAAGAAGGCAGAGAGAGAGTCGGTGAGAAGGCACGAGAGAGAGACGTGATCCGGCAGATGAGGGAGGTACCAGGGGAGAATACCGCTGGATCGTGAGGCAGAAGAGTGGGTCCGCGACGGCGACCACAATACAATAGTCAATTGACATTGTCCGACCGTGTGTGTGAAAACGAATATGTGGAGCTGCCACTGGCTGTTTGCCTCGAGCCCGTAGCGTGGACTGGAGCCACCTTCGATGCTGCGCACCGGCCCGGACCGTCCTACCCTCTCCCCTGCATGGACCCTTCTCCTTCGTCCAGTGATTCCTGCCAGCTATTCCCTTGTCGTGTAAGTCTGTTGTCTGTCCTGTTTGTTGTCCTGGGGAATAATATAAGATTGTTTTAAGGTTTGCCCTGTGTCTTCTTCTTCTTCTGTATATCACTTTCGTTCCTCCCCTTCTTTGGTTTTGTAAGTAATTAATAAATGTCTGTTATTTCTTATACCTTTGGTTTCATTCTTCCCCGATTACTTTAGTCTTTTCCCTGATTGAATACCTGTGGCACGATTTGGCCAACGCTCGGAATCGGGTTAGTCTTTTGTTAATGGCTTGAGCCGCGGATTGCTAAACCGCTCGGCAAATACCATCTTGTCCGTGGTTCGAGCGGTACTTGTCTCCCTGTTTTGCGGAGGGATTGGTAAAGGTATTCGGGAGAAAACCTTGACCAATATCCATGATCAATTCCACCCCGCTAAAGAGCGTTACAAGTACCAGGAGCAGAGACGGCCAGCTTAACAGGCCAAGGGGATTAACCCCCCCTTGCTAAGGGGAGTGCCGTCTCTGAGATCCGTAACAATATATATATTGTTACGGACGCGGTTAAGATGTTATTTACCGAGCGGTGGTATTGCCGCGACCTAACAGTTCCCCCGATTCTTCCCCAACTCACCCGATTCCACCCAAACGTTGGCCAAATCGCGCTATGCTAAATCAATGATGGAAAGGACACAACGACTGGGATAGATGAAACGACGCAAGGGGTACAGTTCTCAAGACCTCCGGAGGAGGGTATAATTACAGTGGTGGAGAAAAGGGGGTAGATTACAAGGTAGTGAGGTAAAGACACAGAAGAGATAGGCACTTAATTACAGTCTTATCTTATCCCAGACAGACCACAGACAAACGGAACAAGGTAGACTTACACGGGGATTGATGGCAGGAAGGACAGGTAGGTTGATAGCACAAGGTGCACCTTGGCTCGGGGACAGGATCAAGCACGGTCCAAGAGATGCAGGGAGGTGTCACAGCACTCGGAAGGGACGTCTCTCTTGCTTCAAGCTCAGCACGCATCTGACGTCACCTCCCTCTTCCTGCGCATGCTCAGCGGGGAGTGACACGCCCTCGGCTGTTTGGCTCCGCCCTCCTGGGGCCGGTCCGCCGCTTCCATTGGGTGCGGGGGTTACCGGGCTCAGCCCTTGACGAGGAGCTGACAGGGAGCCCCTATTTGGTAACCCCGTCGAGCACATGTTCGATGGCAGCTCGTTGGGAAGGCCTCGTGCCCTCCCAACACCCCCTACCAACCAAGCCGGAGTGAGGACGCGCACTCCCTGTGCACGCCGCTGCCGTTGCTGTTGTTGTTGTTGTTGTTGCTGAACTGTGAGAAAGAGCTGCGGGGAGGTATTGGGAGGTCCTAAACTTCCTAACGGTGCCAATCACATTCTGGTGCAACGAAGGGTCAGAATTAATGGAAACGAGTCCTTAACTGACATAGACTAAGAATAACTAGCAAGATGTCCTATAGTTGTCTTACATGAGATGCGGTGAACCTGGGCACGACATTTAATGGGGGAAATAGGGGGAGGTCGGGTCTACAGAGTGTTGTTTACAGAAAATGGGACTAGGGAATGGGGGATTGGGGATAGTTGGGAAGTATTGAGGAAATAGGGGAATATTTACAAGCGGATATGGATGGATGCAAATCCCATATCCGCAACAATATATATGTAATATGTGATAATATATAATATTGTTATGAATTTAGGTAGAGTGATATATAGAGCCAGGTAGATCTGAATAGGTATCATGCTTCGTCTGTCGCGATAGGGAATCTGGCTGGAAAACAAAATGGATGCTCAGAGTGAGCGAATGGAAAACAAAATTTATGAATGGACGAGTGAGTTGGAGGAGGAACGAAAGAATGGGGCCGACGCGGCCCAGGAGGAGCCAAGGGTGGCAGAATTCGAATCGGCACGAGGGGAATTCAAATTGGAAATTGCACCGGGAGTGGCAATTGAAGGAAATGGGAAAGTTAGGGAAGGAAATGGGGAATGTGGAAATTTTAATGGCGAAGGTTTATTTCATAGTGAGCTGGAACGCTACCGGGGCCGGGTGGATGTCACAACACCTCAACAGGGGGATGGATTTGAATCCTTGCTGTGCCAGGGCAGTGGTTCTAAGCAACAGGGGGTAGAGGTATTGGGGGTCCGAGTAATGGAGCCGGACCGGGTATTTATTGGGGACGACCTGTGGGCCCGCAAATTATTGATGGGGATGATTATGAGAATGATGTGACACAGCAGCCAGGGACCTGGGACAGTCCCATGGAGGTAAAGGTTGGCCAGATCCAATGGAGCTTGGGGGATGAGGTGAGTCGTTCCGAGGAGGTGGTTGAAGTGACCGAAGGGACCCTCACCACACAATGCGATTTGGCAACGGAGGCTCCGAAATTGAATACCCAGTTGGGGGAGTGTTTAGGCTCCGGGCTGGATTTGGACATTGGAGGATTGGGAGAAAGAACCTCGGGAGATTTGGTCTGCATAGGGAATTTGGAACAGCTGCTGGGAGGGGCAGAACAACTTGTGGTAGAGGTTGTTACCTGCAGCTGCGGTCTGGGACTGAAAACGCAAATTGTTAAAAGGAAATCTAAAATAAAATTAAAATGGGAATGTGATTTGGAGCAGCCATGGAGGGACTTGGTCCCTTGGCTGTGGGATGTGGACCAGGAGAGGTCATTGGGGATGGCCTCAGGCAAAAGTTGCCCCTTTCAAAATTTGGGTACGTCAGCCAGCTGGGGGGCTGTGCTGGCGAGATTTGAACGTGGGGTCCAGCCATGGGTGGCATGGTACGACCTGGGCCCCACGGTGTGTCTGGTGAAGTGTGGCGTCCCTTGTCCGTCGGGGCGCCGCCCAAGCGAGTGGCTCGGGCCGGCAGGGTCACCGGATCCTGGTGGGGGTTAAGACCTCCAGGGGGTCCGAGGTGGTTTCTCAAGTCTGGGATGGCATATATTGAGGACCACTAGGGGGAGGTGTTGTGGGTCGCGCTTTGGTGGTGGCACCGCGGACGGCCAACTTGGGCCTGATGTAGTGACCACCCGGGCATGCGGCCTGGCACCCTCTCCCTGAGACTCTGGGACAGCCGGCATGTGGTGACCTGCCATGCTGGGCTGGTCTATGGCCGCGGGTCGAACCGCATGGACAGGAATGAAATTGCCCACCGGACAACCAATAGAGCATCTGTGGAACGTGATGGTGTGAGAGTGACCTTCCACAGATGTTCCGTTATGATTTGTGGACTCTCAGTTTGGGAAGAGAGCCATGGGATTGTTGAATCGGGAATGTGTAATGTGCCAAGCATATGGGCCATGCTCGGCTGGCATGTGTAGGGGCAAAGCATCTTTCTTTGGTGAGTGGAGTACAATGTGAAGAATGATTGGCACGGGTAATCTGAGGGTTGGATGCAAATTTAAGGGTGAATTCTGAAATGCCATGGTGGGCACTGACAGCAGCGTCACCATTATTCATCCAGGTGTGTTAGACCAAAGTGTTGGAGGCTAGGATAAAATTGACAGGTTAGCAGGACACAGCCTTCAACTGGTTGCGGGGGCGACTGTGCCAATATTTGGGACGCGGGGTTATGGGGATGAAATTGTGTAGTTGAGTGTCAACGTGGTGCTATGGGTGTCCCTGGTGTGTGGACCATGTCTTCTGGGTGAGTCTCCTGGTGGAGCATGGCTGTCGACTGGACCTTGGTGTGGTCAAGTGTTGGTGAGCACTGGGGGCTGCGGTTCTGTGGACTGGGGGACGAGGGCAGCGTGGGTGACGAGAGAGGAATGCCACGCACTGCGACCGTCTCCCCCAGGGCCGAGGTTGTGCGTGCGGTAGTGTTTGTTGGCAGCAGGTGCTCACCACATTGGCCACCAGCTGGGGCTAGTGCAGCTGTGTTCCTCGCAGGGGGGCCGAAGGATGGATGGTGGGTCGCACCCTTATGGACACTCATGGGCCATGTTGGCGTTTCAACTGCTCACCTTGTCCTGATGACCCTTGCACGGCAGAGGTGCGGAGCTGTCGTAGTAGCCACATGTTGTTGTTTAGAACAGTTCACCGTTGGATGCGGACCCACATACCTGCCAATATAGTGGGGACAAAAGTGAAATTTGAAAAAATTTGATTGGCCCAATGACAAATTTTGGGATTGTGAGGGTGGATGGCACTTTGGACCTGACCAACCGGTAATTACCTGCACATCAAGGTAAAGGTAAGGCCTTGATGTTTACTGTCCCAGGCTTCAGGACTTACTATTTAAATTGGGGACATGTAATTTGGAGTTGGGGGTGGGTGATAGTGATGAGTGATGACATGGCCGGTGAGGGGGATGGAATGTGTGCCACAGTGTCTTGTGGGTGGCGTTTGTTTATGTGTAGAGGTTATGTGTTTTATGTGGTCGTGGAGAATGGAAACTGAGAATGAGTGGTGAGTATCGTGTTGAAAATGAAAATGTGATTCAACTGTGAATGGGGATTTCACATAAGGCAGGCCATGGAAAAGCTTTTGTAACATCTGCTCTGGAAATGTGTTTGTAAAATGGAATGGCAGCGGGGGAGGAAATGTGTTTTGGGATTTTGTGGGTGGGGAAGGTGTGTGTGTCTGCAGGTACAGATCAAGCTCTGAGGAGCGATGCCTGCGCCCCCCCCCCCCCCCCTCTGCGGCAATTACCCCTGGCAGCCAGTGGTATCTGGAAATTGGAGCTCGTCGGTAGAGGGTCTTTTTGGGCGCCGTGGGATGAGGGAGACTCCCGGCGACCCGTGTAGCTGCGCTGAAGCAGGAGGCCCCGGGGCCTGGTGTGTGGAGACCCTCACCGGTGGGGTAACGGCGGAAAGGGCTGTTGGGCTGTCACGGGGCCAAGAGGTAAAGGGGGGGGGGGGGGGGAGCAATGAACTTGTAAGTCAGTTGACTTGTTTTTGGGACTGCGGGCACCACAACCTGAAGCGCCCCACCATCTTACTTGTGCGGTACCTACCCGCTGCCTAGTTGAGAGGAATGATGCACACACGTATATGACACCAATGCCATGGTCCTGCAGGGGGTTGTAATTTGTACGTGCTTGGTAATGATTTTTGTGTAGTGATGAGTTATGGAATGAGAATGCGTGGTTAAGGGTTTGTGTTGTATGAATGTAGGCAAAATCCACCGAGCCATGTCACTCACCTGTAACACCAGGACAGGGCCCGCGGAAATTTAGGGGTGCATTGGGATGGCCCCACAGGTAAGGTTGCGTCTTGTGGCATCCACCGGGGGACGCGGTCTGTAGACTGGGGTTGTCCAAATGTTTATTAGAGTTTTGAATTTTTGAAGTTTTGTTTAAGGTTAAGGTTTGTGGTTGAGTTCGATTTTGAGTGTTGTTTGTTTCCTCCCGCCACGGCACGGGAGCGACCCACAAAATGATTGTACATATTTGCATGGTTGTTAAGGGGATTAGCATATTAAGGAGAACAGGTAGGAAGCTCCGGCTCACTTCCCACAGCCCTCCCGATTTATTTCATAGGTTAATTAGGTGTGAGACAGTAAGTGTTAAGGAACTGGAATGGTAGCGCCCGCAGTGAAGCTAGCAGGAGCTATGGTTCCGGGGGGGGGGGGGGGGGGGTCGGGGGGGCTGTGTTTTGAATTTAGGTAGTGATATTTAGAGCCAGGTAGTTCTGAATAGGTACCATGCTTCGTCTGTCGTGATAGGGAATCTACCTTGTAATTTCTGTGTTTTTAGGTGGTTTGTCGGGGTAAGTGTATACCTGTGAACATACAAGGATGTTCGTGTGTTAAATAGTTGTAGGGATTAAGATGAGATCCCTGTGTGTCAGACCTGGTAATCATTCCTTTGTCCCTTATGGCAACGCACTCATATAAACACTTAGATAGGTCCTTAGTGCAACATTAAATAATTCCCCTCCCTTACCACAACGACTTTGGAAAACAGGCAGGAAGCCAGGCCGGGGCACCGCCGATGGGGCCGCAGCCAGCCACACCACCAGCTGGCCTAGCAACCAGCCTCATGGCAGGCTGGGAGCCACGCCCAGGAGGACTGTTGATTGGTCCATAGGAGGAACAGAGAACTGCCCCGTGATTGGGAGGAATGGGAAGGACTGGTGGTTGGCCACGAGGGTGGCGTGACATGGGTGGCGGGAAGCACTTGGCCAATGAGAAAGCACCAGCGCATTGAGAAGATTCGAGAGGTCGAGAGACGAGGCGCTGATTGGGGGGCGTGCCAGAGCTGACGTCACACGCAAGGTGATAAAAGGGCTGGCTGGACAACATTCTGGGTCTCTCTTTTCGTCTTCTCTTCTTCCCTGGGATTGGAGATCGTGCTTCGTTTCCTCTGTGCCTGGTCTTCATTGGCTCTTCCTTCTCGCATGCTGGACCTTCGTGCTTCGTGCTGGGTGACGTTGGTTCGTCGGGGTGCTTGGAGCGGGATCCGGTGCTGTTGGTACTGGAGCGAGGGACCTCGTGGCATGCCGCGGAGCGAGTCGCATCGAGGCCGCGGAGCGTCCGAGCGAGGCGGCTGAGGTTTCTTCGCGCCGGAGCTCGGAGCCAGACAGGACCGCGTTGGATGCTACACTGCAGCCTACAGATAGATAAGGCCACACCCACAGAACATTACATGACGAGACATTTATTTTCGTAATTCATTCCCTCGTCTCGTATCCGAAATCTGTGTGTGGGGACGTCCCGATCTAGGACATTTTATTACCGGCACGTATTTTCCTGTCCTGCCATCCTTGTAAATAAATCCTTGTATTATTTTCCATTTCCTTCGAAACCCGGATTCCCGTTTGAGTTTGTTCCCTCTCCAGATAAGCGCCTCCGCTTCTTCTTCTTCATTCTTTCTCCCGCGCTGTGATAGCAAAATCCGTATTTGGTCGTCGCCTCAATTAAAGCCGTTTGGTCATTCGTGAGCCATGGCATTAACCGGAGGGTATTCGCACGACAATATGTAATATAATTATATGTGATGTTACAGTGGAATACAATGGAATACCACATTGATATTACAACATTTGGAAGTAAATATCGAAACACCAGGAGTGAAGATTCGACGTGAGATCTTCCAAGGAGACAGCCTTTCCCCCCTGCTGTTTTGCCTTGTTTGGATCCACTAAGTAACCTAATTAATGAGCAATGAAATGGATACACCCTAACATCCAATAGAAAAAGGTCCAAAGAATCAAGAAAGGTGAGACATCTACCATACATGGATGATTTAAAACTATTTGCACAGAACGACGAAAAATTGGCAGAACAAATGAAAATGTGAAACAGGACTCTGACGATGTCCAAATGGAATTTGGCCTCGATAAGTGTGCCAAGTGCACATTCTTACAAGGTAGACCAACAAAAACAGACAATATAAAAATAGGCCTAGATACAACAATACAGGAGCTAGACAATGAAGTGTCTAACAAATACCTCGGAGAAGAAGAGGACCACCAAATTTGTCATTTAAATAAAATGCGCCAAATAATTACCAAAGAACACCTTTGTCAAACGAGGCTGAAAACATATGCCAAAACAGATCCTGAAAACATACCCAATAAACAAAAATCAAAGAAAACGTACCCAAGAAACAAAATTAAAGCCATAAACCAACTATCAGTACCAGTGTTCCATTACAGCTGCGGAGTAGTAAACTGGCCACAAGCGGAACTCAAAAAAGATATCAAAACAAGGAAACTCCTTACTATCCACAAAATGTTTCACAAAAATCAGTGCATCCCAAGAATGTATCTCCCGAGGAATGAAGTAGGTAGCGGAAAATACCCAACCACAAAACCTTAACCAAAACCCAAGAACGTTTATACAACCCTGCTCCACAGACTGCACTGCCCGGTGGATGCCACAATACCCAACCTTAACCTGCAGAACCATCCCGAACCATCCCAATTTGCCTACTCCAAATTTCCGCGGGCCCTGTCCTTCTGGTACAGTTTAGTGACATGGATCGGTGGACCTTCCCACACACTCTTACAAATAAACCCAGTAATCCAAAACATTCATTCCAATCCATGCAAGACCATGGCATAAATGTTATTACACACGTGTGATTCTCAATTAGGCAGCGGGGAGGTATGGTACAACCAAGATGGTGGGGCGCTTAAGGCTGTGGTGCCCGCAGTCCAAAAACAAGTCACTTGACTTTACGAGTTCCTCACTCCCCACACCCCCAACCCCCACCCCTTCAACTATTCGGACCCCGACAGCCAAACAGCTCGTCTGCTGTATGTCCCGCCGGGGAGGGTCTCCTCACCATCCAGGCTCCCTTGGCCTCAGGCTCCCATGGCCTATTCTGGGTCGCCTAGGGTCTCCGTACCCAATGGTCGCCCAACCAGACCCCCCCCCCCCCTCAGACAGCCCCAATTTTCACACAACACTGGCTGTCAGGGACAAATTACCTCGGAGGGGTTTGGGGGGGGGGGGGCGCAGTCACCGCTCCTCCAGAGCTTGATCCATTCCTGCGGACGTACACACCTTCTCCACCCACAAAATCCCAAATGTAATTTCCTTCCCCACTGCCATTCGATTCTCAATCACTGTAATGCAAAGATGTTCATTGTTTTCCTTCACTGCCATGGCCTGCATACATGTGGTAATCCACACATTCACACTCCAACCACAGCTCAATCTTGTACACATAACAGACGTAAACACAAGACAAAACCCCTTACCCACAACATCATCCATTGTTGGTTTGAGAAACTGATCCACTTACCGACCATTGCACTTTCGCCCGCTCCCATTCCAATTACTCATGTCCCAATTTATGAGCAAGAACCGAACACCTGGGACAGTAAACATCAAGGCACCTTACCTTCAGTGCAGGTCTTCGCAGGTTGGTCAGGTCCAAGAGTTTCATCCACCACTCCTAATTTCCCTTTATCCCATTGGGCCAATCAATTTCCCCCAGAATTTTCCTTTTTGTCCAGCTGTACTGGAAGGCATTTGGATCTGCCTCCTCCGGTGTCCTCTACTACACTTGGCTACGATAGCTCCCCCCTTTACCATGTGTGGGCTATCCGAAGTTGAACAGCCGAACCACCAACATAGGCCTATGAGTGTCCACAAGGGTGTGACCCACCGAAATCCTTTGACCCATGTGAGGACCATGGCTTCACTAGCCCAAGCTGGCCAATGTGGTGAGCACCTGCTGCCAACTCCATCATTCCCACGGCCTTGGACCTGGGAGGCACGGTCACTGTGTGTGGCATCCCCCAGCCATGTTCCCTGTGCCTTCACGTCATGGGAGGCACGGTCACGGACCTGGGAGGCGCGGTCACAGTGTGTGGCATCCCCCAGCCATGTCCCCTGTGCCTCCACGTCATCCCCCAGTCCAACCAATTGCAGCCTCCCAGTACCTAACCACATATTACCTGCCCAAGGTCTCGTTGACTGTCATACTCCA
Source organism: Myxine glutinosa (assembly GCF_964187855.1). Classification (NCBI taxonomy): domain Eukaryota; kingdom Metazoa; phylum Chordata; class Myxini; order Myxiniformes; family Myxinidae; genus Myxine; species Myxine glutinosa. The sequence goes on along the minus strand of NC_136262.1, from coordinate 100,336,730 downwards.
CCAGGAGACTCTGTCCCGGAAGACACTGGTCGCACTCCTCGGCCACCCATACCACCACATTGACCTCCAGACTGCCCAACTCCATCCCTACAACCCCGTGGCCCAATATTGGAGCCGTCGCCCCCATAGCCAGTAGAAGGCGGTGTCCTACTAACCTATCAATTTTGTCCCAGCCTCCAACACTTTGGTCTAACACACTTGGATTAATAATGGTGGCACTAGCCCCAGTGTCCACCATGGCTTCACAAAATTCCCCCTCAATTTTGCATATATTGTTCAAATATGCAATTATGCAATTTACAATTCAAATTCAAAATTCCCCATATATGCAATTCAATCACCCTCAAATTACCTGTGCCAATTTTTCCACAATTCACTACTTTCACCAAAGCAGGGTGCTTCTCCACACACCTGCCAGCCCAGCATGGCCACATATGCTTGGCTCGTTCTAGTTTCCAAATTTATCTGGCAATCAAACCCCATGGCTCTCTTCCTAAGCCGAGAGCCCACAAATCACAACGGAACATCGGTCGAAGATCATGCTCATACCATCATGTTCCAGAGAAACTCCAATGGTTGTCCAGTGGGCTATACCGTTCCAGTCCATGCGGATTGACCCGCGTCCACAGACCAGCCCAGCATGGCAGGTCACCACATGCTGGCTGTCCAAGAGTCTCTGGAAGAAGCTGCCAGGCCGGATGCCCAGGCGGTCACCACATCCGGCCCTTATTGGCCGTCTGTGGTGCCGCCACCAAAGCACGGACTGCAACACCTCCCCCTAGTGGTCCTCATGGTACACCATGCCAGGTGCCCCTGAGTAACCACCTCGGACCCCCAGAGGACTTAGCCGCCACTAGGGTCTGGTGACCCTGCTGGCCCGAGACACTCACTTGGGAGATGCCCCGATCCGATGGACAAGGGACGCCACACTCCACCAGACTCCCCGTGGGGCTCAGGTCATGCCAAGACATCTATTATCGGATCCCATGTCTATAACCTGCCAGGGCAGCTCCGCAGCTGCCTGGCATAACCCAATTTCCCACGAGGCCAACCCCATTGACCCTCCCCCCCCCCCCCCCCCCCCGGTCTGAACTCCGCAGCCCGGGGACCAACTACCTCCAAGGCTGGGCAAAATTAAACTCCCATTTAAATTTCAATTTAACTAAAAAAATATTTGCCTCGTGTGTCCAACCGCAGCTGTAGGTTCCAACCCCTTTTTTCAGGTTTTTCTGTTCCTCCCTGCAGTTGTCCCAAATTTACGATAGGAATTGCCTTTCCCAAGGCTCTTCCCCCCAACTCTCCCCTGTCTGAAACCAGCTCGGGGCCAAAACACCCCCACGCCCCCAGGTGGGTGCTCAATTTCAAAACCTCCTGTGTTGAAATGTGGCTCGTAGTGAAGGTCCCCTGGGTCACCTTCATCTCATCCTGCAGATGTTTAACAGACCGACTCACCTCGTCTCGCATACTCTGTTGGACTTGAGCAACGTCCCCCTTGATGGTATTGTCCAAAGTGTTCAGCCGCTCCTGTAACATTTCATCCATCCTTTCCCCAGTCAATTGTGGCCCCCACAGACCTTTATCAATAAACACCCGCTCTTGTTCTGTTACAAGGGCCTCCAATTCTTTCACCTCTTCTGCCAAACCACCAACCACCCTGGTGATTCCAAATTCCCCATTCCTCTACTTGTTGCTGCATTCTGGCATCCACACAGGTGCAATATCTCTCCAGCTCCTCATCGACTTTGTATATTCTTTTATTTGTTGACCCAATTTTGTCTTCCAACGTTTGCCCCATTCAAACAGCCTGGGTTTTACCCTCTTCTATTTCTAATGCCATTTCCTCACGTTTGAGCTCAAATTCAGCTGCCATTTCTTTCTCCATTTCCCCAATTTGAGTGTCCAATTTTGTGTCTCATTCTCCCAGTCTGTCCTTAATTTGGTTTTCCATTCTTTTCTCTATTCCATCAATACGTTCACCCAGTTCCTGTGTTATTCCCTCAATTTTTCCCTCCATGCCATTAATTTGCTTTTCCATTTCATTAATTTGTCTCTTCAATTCTCCCTTCAATCCATCAATTTTGTTCGTTTGGGCATTCATTTTGTCAGTTTGGGCATTCATTTTGTCGGTTTGGGCATTCATTTGTTCTTTCATTTTGCTCATTTCATTACTTTGTTCATTCCTATTACCCTCCATTCGTTCATTCATTTCCTTCAATTATCATTCACCTCCATTAATAAATTTAAACATGGCCTGGAAAGTCATCGCACCTGCTTCCTCGTTTGATTGCTCAGGAACGGGGAGATGTCAATACTATCATCATAAAAATCCCCCCTGACTCGTTTCTTTCCACCTCGGTCCCTTTCAGCCGCTCCGCCATTTCGTGCACATCCACCATTACGTGACGAGCAGCTTTCCCCGTGCGCGCGCATAATCTCCTCAGAAACAAAAAAACAACTTTCCTTTAAATTTGACAACGCGCTGTTTTGCTTTCTTTCCCGACAACAATCACTATAAATTTGGACACCCCGGTCACTACAATCGACCCTCCCTCCGAGAGAGAGAGAGAGACACGATTGTTACAATTTTAGATTCCGAAAGCTGAACGCAGTTTCCGCTCAGTGGGTGCCGCACCCACACCAAGGACACCGAGTGTCCAGGGTCCGAATCCCAACACCTGCACCAATTGTCCTGTCAGCCCCTGCGGTTAACACCGCCAAGTGACGAATGGCCATAACGGTTCTTAATTTTGAGGCACATAGCCAAAACTGGTGGATGGTCCATCACGCGTGGGTGAAGGAACAAAGTGCTTACTTCAGATGGCAGCCACACGGTTTTTTCTCGGACCCACGAACAAATAAACACACAACAAATGGAATTACCACGGTAATGATTTAATAAAAGTAAAGCATGGAATTAAAATGAACGGTGATGTAAATCTAATATCCAATTTGAGACGTCTCCAATCAGTCACAAATACAACACATGGGGGAAAGATAACAACATTGAAGGTGGTCTTTTATTCAGCCGGTACTCAGCAAATGACCCTTCCTGCCTTCCAGCGCCAAGTGAGACGTGGCCCTCTGCTCCCCCGAAAAGCACCGAGTCAAACAACACCCCCTTCTCCAATGTTGCAAAGGTTCACAGAGCTCCGAAAAGTTCTCTTAACGAGCGCACTCCAGACAAAGTGACCACCACGTTGAAAGAAAGAAAGAGAGAGAGAGAGAGAGAGAGAGAGAGAGAGAGAGAGAGAGAGAGAGAGAAAGAAGAAGAAGAAGAAGAGAGAGAGAGAGAGTCTTCCTCTCCTGCTCGAACCTTCCATGCGACGTCGCCCCGACTAAATCGCCGAGTTCCACTGAAACTTCCATTGACAAACTTTGGGCCGTGGCCTTTTTCCTTACTCGGTTGGTGGGCAGGGTTTAATTGTTGATCGAGAACGTTCGGCTTCTGTCGGCATGGTGTCGGTTATGGTTGGTCAATGGGCGGTTGTTGTTTTAACGAGCGTGAGTTTTATTGGATGGCCTTGTTGCAATTTGTAAAAACAGAGGAAAAGGTCACCGGGGACAATCACACACTGGGAGAAACTAGCCTTAGACCCTACATAGTTAAGAAAACACCACACCCCGTGTGGTGACACGTAAACAACCTTAAGCTCCAGTTTCCCTGCTTAAATACTCTTACATCGAGATGTCTCCTTCTTGTACACGGTCCATGCTATACGATACAATCCCACCTGTACTATGGCATTTCATCCTCGACCCCCACAAACGTAACAATATATATATATACATACACTAGCTGAGGTACCCGGCTTCGCCCGGGTTGAAAAAGAATAATACAAATATATGATGAAAAGAACATGTATATTTTAGAGAAATATCACAGTACATTTCCTACATGACGTTTTTTCAATTTTCAATTTCTCAAAACCTCTGGGTATACAACATTTCTGGTTTTCTTACGTGGTGCCAAGACATAAAGATTGCTTGGTTTTCCAACCCTCGAGCAGCCCACGTACAGCTGGCCATGGGCAAACACTTGTTCTGTGAAGTTCAGGCCTACAACCTTCATTGATTGCCCCTGCACCCTGTTGATGGACATAGCAAAACATAGCCTGATGGGGAACCGAATCCTCTTGAAGGAGAATGGATGCTCAGGTGGAATAAGTGGTATCCTTGGAATGAATACTTTCTCTCCTCTGTATTGTCCTGAGAGGATGGTTGCCTCTAGGACATGCGACATCATTTGCTGGATTGTCAATCGTGTTCCATTACACAGCTTTGGTGGATCAAGATTCCTTAGAAGCATGATTGGTGCTCCCACCTTGAGAATCAACCTGTGTGTTGGGAGTCCTTGAGGCTGACGACTGTTGAGAAACTCAGTTGGGAGGTTTACTGCCTGATCTGCATGTCACTTTGGCAAGAGAATCATAATTTATTTCATGACCGGGCAGCGAACGTCATTATGTGCGACATTACGTCACTCATACGGACGTGAAAACATTTGTTTTCCTTAAAAATATATTTAAAATAAATAAAATAGTACATAAATTAACAAAAAAAGAAGCTAAAAAACAATTTAAAATAAAATAAAAAGCACATTAAAAATATATAAATATGTACGTACAGTATACTGTACGTACACGCAACCGCTGATTCTCATTCAAAACAGAGGCGACGTACAGTATTCCTTTACTGTGTCTGTGTTGGCCATGGGTCCTAAGAAGGATAATGCTAGTGTTTCCAAGCGTAATGTGGTTACGATGGACGATAAGGTAAATCTGATTAAAAGGTATGGAAAAGGTGGAAAAGTGTCGGTGATAGCGCATAGACCTTATTGCGAATCGGAACCGCAATGCGTCATGGGACCGGAAAGTGGCAATAGCGCCGCCACAAACTACACCATGGAATTGCAGCTGGCCCGGTTTTTTAAACCATTGATATTAAAATAAAACGTAGCCTATAACGACCGGAATTTTATGCTGATTCCGAATCTGTGTCTAAGACTTTTCTCCGATGTGTAGTTCTTGAGTTATAAGCGGACATCCAGACAGACACACACACAGACACTCCTTCTTTATTTTTATATATATATATATATATATATATATATATATATATATATATATATATATATATACACAATATATATATATATACACAGTGAAACCTTGACTTACGAGCTTAATTCGTTCTGTGACCGAGCTCGTAACTCAATTTGCTCGTTTCTCAAATTAAATTTCCCCATTAAAATGCATTGAAATGCTATTAATCCGTTCTAGCCCGCCAAAAACCACACCAATTTTTTTTTTAATATACAGTATATATAAAAATATCTCGCGCTTTATATTTCACCTGTATGCAGCATACAAGTTGGCAGGATGGCCTGGACTGGAGGTACGCACACTTGACTCTAAACTGTCCAGCCTGGGTTTGAATCCCGACCCAGCTATAACCTGTCATGGGTGAATCACAGGCAGGGTGATTCATCAATGTGTGTACCGCTAAACTGGGTGCCCCGTTTGCGTCCCATTAGTTGTTGGATGTTAAGGATCTCACCGTGTTTTCCACAAAGAGAAGGCGAGCTATCGCCGGCACTCTGAACAAGTTGTGGCCTGGCATGCTCTTCTCCTCTGCCGTTATATACGTCCTCCTCGGCATCCTGCGAGCTGCTTCTCCGTCAACCACACAAACAACAACTTCTCCATCTCTTCATGGATAGAGGTCCGGAGCTTTGAAATAATCGTAACGCCCTTGGCTGGCGTTATAGCCTTTATCGACTCCTTCTGCTTCAAAATCGTACATATCGTAGAAGTACTACGATCGTACTGCCTCGCCAAGTCGACAACACGCACACCTCGCTCATGTTGTTCGACGATTGCGTGTTTTATATCCAAGCACATCATCCTCTTCTTCTTCTCAGTACTGCCCTTGGCACTCAATTTCTTAGGACCCATGGTTAAAACTAAGAAATTTTCCAAAATAACCAAAATGCGAAAACAAAGCAGCAGCGATATACGGCAGAGATGCTTGCACGGCAAGATAACCACGTGACCGGAACCCACCTGGTGGCGGGTGGCGTAAGCTCCAAAATAACCAAAATGCGAAAACAAAACAGCAGCGATATATGGCAGAGATGCTTGCACGGCAAGATAACCACGTGACCGGAACCCACCTGGTGGCGGGTGGCGTAAGCTCGTAACTCAGATCTCGGCTCGCATCTCAAAGCAATAAACCGCCCGAGCGACGGCTCGTATCTCGGAAAACTCGTAAGTTGGTGCACTCGTAAGTCAAGGTTTCACTGTATATATATATATATATATATATATATATATATATATATATATATATATATATATATTGCCACGCAACTCCGATTAACATCAGAGTTGCGGATAGCCTAAACGGTCTTATTCGGAGGCAACTACCCAAACACGGATTCGGCTATGGCCGAAGAAGGGAAATGGAGGCTGCGGCGAAAGCACTTAACTGCAGCACGCCAGCGTAGCTCCGGTCCTGTGAGAGGAAATTAACTCAAGCGGCACATGTTTGAATGGGGATGCAAAATAATACGATTTATTCAAATAAAAGCAAGGACAGGAAAATGGGACAATAAACCTAGGGTAACTAAATTGGGATCCCACACACACAGATATCAAATACAAACAGGGGAGATGTGAATACCAAAATAAAATGTCTCGTCGTGTACAGTGTACGGGGAGCTCGGTCTTATCTGGTCTCGTCGTTGGCTTTGGCCGCCGTCCAACACGCGGCTCCGTTCGGCCCCGATGTTCCCACGAGGCCTCGCTCCAAGCTCCGATCCTCTCGCCGCCCACGAGGTCCGTGCACCAAGCCCCAAAGCACCCAACGCAGGCCAGCGGCTTCACATGAGGTAGATCCCCACATGAAGCACGAAAAGACAGGAACGGAGAGAACGCAGGTGTGACTGCACGTCTCGTCCTTCCAACTCGCTTCTCAACTGCTCACTGCCAACTGCGCACTGCAAAACCAACTCTCGACCACGAATCCAACTGCTCTCGACTCAGGAATGTCACTCTCTACTGAACTGCCAGGGGCCAGGAGTGAACTCGTCTCAACTCGACTGGCTCTCAACTCAACTCGACTCCCTCAGTCCTCCGGCTCAACTAGGGATCAGATCTGAACTGCTCGAAATGGCGTCCGGCCTCCGCTAATATCTCCGGCCGGTGACGTCACCTTTGGCGCACTGTCCTGCCAATCAGAGCCTCCACCGACTCGCCAGCTCACCCCGGTGCACGCCCACTGTGCCACTCTCACTCCCACTCCTGCTCCTTGTCTTATAGCACGTACTATACGAGGCGGATAGGCCTCTCGGAGGTGCAAATGGTGGCGGCCATGTGGCGGTGTTCTGGCCTGATTTCTTTCTAAATCATGTCAGGGGGGAAGGGCGTCATTACTGTTGTACTAAGGGATCCTAACCAAGTGTCTATGTGGTCTGTAGTGCCATAAGGGACAAAGGTTTGATTACCAGGTGAGACATACAACGGCTCTACCCATTAACCCCAACACTACCTACACTCAAATCTCCTGGTAGTTCCACAGTTATACAACTTAGCCGACAAAACGCCTACACATGACTTATTACAGGAAGTGTTCCTTACCGCGACATCCCGAAGCATGGTACCTACTCAGATCTACTCTGCTCTACATATTGCTCTACCACAGACATATATATATATATATATGTATATATATATATATTGTTGCGGAAATGGCCCTTAGTGGTTTATTAAATATAGAATTAGTTCAGGTCCCCTCTTAGATGTATGTTTACCATAGATCGTCTGTACTGGGATGGTAGTTTTGTGTCGGAAGGTGTAGCAGGCTGTTTTGTGTGGTGCATTGGTGGTGTACAAGAGACGGTTCCCTTTTAATTACATCTTGACAATCAAACAAGGTGCAAGTTCCATTAAGACCGGCCTCGGTTGCAATGCCATGATCGAGGCAATGGATTGACGTGAGAAAGCGCGATTGAGCGGGCAAAAACGACAAGCGCCGTCAAAAACCGGAAGCGGCGCTTCGAGGGGTCGCTGAGGACGTGCGAGGGAGGAGGTGGAAAAAAAGACGCATGCGCGGATGGCGTGTGGACAGGCCTTCGCGGCGGGTTCCCGCCGGAGAGCTCTCTCCGCGCGTGGTTGAGCGGGAGAAACGGAAAATCGTGCTGATCGCGTGGCCGATAAGGAGAGCGGGTGGCCGCCATTTCGCGACGCTTGATGCGTGGCCGATAAGAGGGCGGGCCGCCATTTGGCAGACTGCAGGCCCAAGCGGGGCCTTCGAATCCGGCAACATCGGCTTGTTACGAGCTGCATTCGCCCTTTTCACATCTTCACCTCTCGTCCATCAACACCACCAAGTACCCCCCTGTCTTGTATGAATGTTGTCCAGGCCTAAGGTTTATCTCGTTAGGGTCACCCCGCGAAACCCTTAATTGTAGCTCCCTAGATAAGAGCGGGTTATTACTCATAGTTGAATTATAATGTTATCATGAACGCCTTGCTTGTTTTGTGTACCCTAATGTTCCCGCATTAAATCTGGTTGATTCGTATGGAAGTTGCCGCACTGCATTCATCTGTGTCGCATTGAAGAGCAATCCGCTCGATTTGTAATTAAAACCAAGCTGGCTACAGGTTGCGGCAGACTTCGCTCGGTCTCTGACAAACCCAACCTGTAGCGACGGGTGTCTCCCCAACTGGCAAGGCACAGGTGTAATTTGGTATCGCGATAGAGGCGCGTAACCCGAGATCTGTGTCGAACCAGCCGGCGTTGCACCCGTGGGACGGCCGTGCCGGGAGGCGCGACCCGTCACCTACAACAATATATATATATATATATATATATATATATATATATATATATATATATATATCTATATATATATATATACGTATATATACGTATATATACGTATATATATATATATATATATATATATATATATATATATATATATATATATGGATTGATTACCAGGTGAAATGGCGTTTACCAGATTACCAGATATATATATTGTTGTGGATATGAGGATTGTATTTTTTTTATTGTGTGTTTTATTAATATTGCTTGATTCTGGACCCTCCTGCCTCCAGTGTTGTGTAAAGGTCAAAGGGCGTCCCATAATTAGTCCATAAAGCATACACGTCAGCCAATCATAGATTTCCCCCTGGTTGATAGTTATATCTTTATTATGTGTATTAGGGTAAGGCCTTGTCTCCCATTAAGATGACACTCCATTGCACCAAGTGAAATAGAGTAGATTCCTTTCACACCCCCCTTTCATCATTGCCAAGCCTCGATTGCCAATTACATCCCCTCCAAAACCACCATTGAACATGTGCTCGGGTCGGGGAAGAAAGGCGTGCCCGCCCATCGTCATCAAGGGCGGAGCTAGAGGGCCGTGCCGACCAATCAGGGCCGAGGTGAGCACACCGATGGGCGTGTCCTAAAGGCCGGCGGCTTGATCGCCGGAGGCGCTATAAAAAGCGCGAGCGCAAGGTCCTGAGAGAGAAGGGAGATCATCCAGCAGCGATTCTTGTCCAAAAGAGATCATCCAGCAGCGATTCTTGTCCAAAAGAGATCATCCAGCAGCGATTCTTGTCCAAAAGAGATCATCCAGAGAGATCACCCAAGAAAGATCGTCCAGGGAAGCACAAAGCCTGCTATTCGTCGCCTTGCTCGCCAAAGTTGGACCAAGCAAGAGAGTTGGGCAAGAAGCAAGCACGTTGTTCAGTTGTGTGGTTGAGTCAGACGAGTCCTGGAAAAGCACGCGACGTCCCCAGAGCAGCCGCAGCCACAGCAGCAACGACAGCAAATTGGGGCCTTGACGGCAGTTTTGAGGAAACGGCACCGCCGATCGTGCTGCAGTACCCTTGGACCTTCCTCTCCCTCCAGCCATCCATCTCCCGCCAGTCCTATCATCATTCCCCGCGTGAGTCTGTCCTTGTTTGTTCTGTCCCTGGGTTAATTAAGACTGCATAGGATAAGCTAGCGATTTTCACTGTGTCCTTCTGGTCCGTCCCTCTGTCTATTTTATTTTATTATCCTTCCTTCTTCTTGGTTACTTTTGAGCCTGTAAATAGTCAATAAATTATATTCGTATTCCCTATTATTTCGTCTTCTTCTTCGTCTTTACATCTGTGTCGCTTTTGTCTTTTCCATATTGAATATCTGTGGCGCGATCCGGCCAACGTTCAGGAATCGGGTTAGTCGGGGTAACTGTTAGGGCCGCGGGGCCTCCGCTCGGCAAAACCAACATCTTATCCGTGGTCCGTAACAATTGGTGTCAGGAGTGTCGGATTCGAACCTGGGACTAACTTTATTTAGCCCAAATTTTGGAACACCAATTGTACTATTGGCCGTAACAATTGGTGTCAGGAGTGTCGGATTCGGACCTGGGACTAAATTTAATTAGCCCAAATTTTGGAACACCAATTGTACAATTGGCCATAACAATTGGTGTCTGGGAGTGAGATACGAGGCCCGAACCAAATTTTTAAAACATCTAAAAAAAAAAAAATTGGTCAAAATTTGGAGCGGCCGAAATTTGGTTTAAACCCGAACTTTGAAATCGCGCCATGGCTAGTCAAGGCGATCGGATGCAGGTGGGTGAACTAGAGGAGGGGTTAGGAGTAACCCAGGATCAGAGGGAGGAGGGCAATGAGGAGGTGGTTGAGGAGGTGTCAGGCGCGCAAAATGGCATCCTCGCGCACGTGGGTATTAGTGTGGAAAAACCACTTTTCGCACTTGTGTTGGTGCAGGAAACCACTTTTGGACTTGTATTAGTGTGGAAAAACCACTTTTCGCACTTGTGTTAGTGTTGAAAAACCACTTTTCAGAGGGAGGAGCGCAATGAGGAGGTGGTTGAGGAGGTGTCAGGCGCGCAAAATGGCGTCCTCGCGCACATGGGTGCAGCGGCACCAAATTTAGCGGCGCCCGTGACCGTAGTATTGGTGGATTCGAACCTTTTGCTACAAATGGAGGTCCTCATGTTAAAAATGGGTGAGCGAATGAGGGCTGATAGAAAAAAAATGGAAACCAGAATAATGAACGGAATGAGGGCCGATAGGGAGGAAATGGCGAGGGACAGAGTCGCATATAAGGTAAGGGAAGCGGAGAGGGACAGAGACCGCAGGTTGGGCGAGCAGGTCCCAGGGGTGCACGAGGAGGTAACGCGGGTCGAGAAGCGCTGGTTGAGCGAGGCGGAGGAAAGCGCGGGTACAATGACGGGGGTAGAAATCGCGACCCGGGGTTTGGAAAAGCCGGCGACCGATGAGGTAGAGGGAATTTTATTAAAGCCAACGGTCGTCGAGGTGAGTAAAGAAAAAGTGGTAGTGGGCATTGAAATTGAAGAGACCGGGGACTTAGAAAACCACTCGCGGCGGGAGGAAAAGATGGAATATGTACAAAGTCCCTGCTCAAATCATGATGATGTACTTGCTAATCCAAATGGAAGTTTGCAGATGCGCGAGGAGAAAAGGATCCCCCAGGTGAGTCGTGCTGTATATTGTGCGGGTAGATTTTGTAGAAGGATGTTTGGCGACAAAAGAATTGTCGCGCGATTGGGGTCAATATGGCACCCGGTCGTTGGTGAAGGGTCCCGTGTGAGTGAAAATGGCACGTGTGTAAAAAAAAAAGTGTGCGTCAAGGGGTGAGCGTGTTACGAAGCGCGAGTGTGATACCGAGTGCGAGCGAGAATGCACGTCGGGGTGTACGGAGTGTGACACAGGGAGTGAGAGCAATACGAAGTGTGCGTCAAGGGGTGAGCGTGTTACGAAGCGCGAGTGTGATACCGAGTGCGAGCGAGAATGCATGTCGGGGTGTACTGAGTGTGACACGAGGAGTGAGTTGGTGGTGGAGCGGGTGCGAGGATGCACGTATGGGATGAACGGCGAGGGTGTGCGAGAAAGCACACCTGAGTTGGTAGTAGCGCGAGTGCGAGGGAACACATCGGAGCGCGGTAGTGGGTGGATGCAAGAGTGCACGCCCATGGTGAGTGTTACGGAGGACGTAACGGAGGAGAGGTGTGGACCGAAGTGTGCGAACGGCAAGTGTGTGCAAGAGTGTGCGCGAGAGGTGTGGTGTGTAACAGGGAGTGTGTTGGTGGAATGTACGGACGGCGTTGGAATGCCGGGCTTTGTGAGTGTGAAACGGGTCGCGTGGTGTGAGCCTGCAAGTGAAGCATCGACGTTGACCGGGTTGGCAGTTAGGGCGACGGATAGCCGATGCGAGCACTCGGGGCGTGGTGTGCTTTGTTGGATGCAAGGCCCGGCGCGGATCGATGCTGCGTCGCTTCTCTTCGAAGCGTCGTTGCCGATTCGGGCTTGGCCCCGCCCTGCACGGTCGAGTCCGGGCCTTGTCGGGCGAGGCGACCGGTCCGGTTCAAGGGCGAGTGGGAGGAAGCGGAACGGTGCCCCCTCGTGGGGACGGGGTTCCGCCCGGGCGAGCCTCACCCATCGGGCCCGGGACCGCAAGGTACCGAGCCGCGATGATGCGTGGAACCTCGGCCCGAGCATGCCTCCTCCCCAGAGTCGTGAATGCCGGACGGATCCAACCAAGGCGACCAAACCACCCGAATTCATTGCTCGGCTTTGCGAAGCCGGGTTTTAATGATGTGATGACGCACCGAGGCTCAGATAAAGCGGACTGTGATGATGATGATGAGGATAGTGTTTTGGCCCCAAAATTAGAAAAACAAAATTTGATGATTGGCAGAGTGAGGATTGGCAGACGATTGGCAGATGATTGGCAAATTTTTGATTTGTTGCATTTGGACGAGCAAAATTGGTAGTGGGAAATGCCCCGATGTGGTGGGATGGCAACTCTGCCAACATCTCACGCGGGGGCAAAGGAGCACTAGTTATGGGGTTTATGGCAGTGAAAACTAGCCCGGGAGGGTTAGGATATAATGTGTAGGGACCTAGAAGATGACCTTAGGTAACGTTAAGATTAGGTTGTGACAATGATACCTGTAGTGGGGACACAGGTAGATTAGTGTGGATGATAATGACGTGGTATGTGCTTAGTTTAAAGGGAAGACGGGGAGCACTAAGTTAGCAGGGCACCAGGTAGATTAGATGATGCCGTGTGTAAGGAACAGGTGTGATTGCACAGGTGTGCAACTGGAAAGGTGTGTGGAGCAGTGTATGAGTGAGTGATGGTGATGAGTGTTGTGTTGACCAAATGGTCCAGGAAGGAAGGAAGATGCAGGTGGCACCAGGTGATTGCACAGGTGTGCAACAGCAGGTGAATGGAGAATGGTTGTGTGAAATACATGGAGTGTGGAATACATGGAGTGTGGAATACATGGAGTGTGGAATATATGGAGTATTGGAATGGAACGTCGTGGAGTAAGTATGGTGGAAACTATGGAGTGGAGTGGATGGTGCGAAGGTGTGAATGGGGGAAGGATGGACCCCCATCACGAATACCCGGGGAGGGTAGTGTAAGTGTTAGGTAGAGGGTATAGGTAAATTGTGGTTGGATATTGGCATCTGTGGTGCAGGTGAAAGAATGGTGTTTTGATGGGTGCATTAGTGTTGTGGAAATGGCTGGGCGTGTAGCCTGTTCGTGTGTGTAGTTGGTTTGGGCACTCCACCACTGTGAGGATGTCGGCCAGGTGAGGCCGCAGGTGGGCTCTGGAAGCCGTTAGAGTTGTTGTGGATGGGGCCCGAGGATCCGGAGGACGGACCCGGGTAGCCCAGTGCCAGAGGGCACCAAGGGGTGACAGAGCCAGGAGGGGCCTTCCCCAGTTAGTTAGGTTAGGGTGAGGAGCTAGGTAAGCTCGGGTGGCAACTGCAGTGGTGGAGGTGTGCAGGTGGGTAGACCTGCTGGGAGAGCTACACGACCCAGTCCTGAAATTGTGCAAGGGCACCGGGAGATGAATCGGGGGAGTGACACCTCAAATTGAGAAGCACCACAGTTTGGTCAATGGGAATTGGTTTTTAGAACCCATAGTGTAAGTTGGCCAATGGATTGGCAGGGAAAGACCCCGGGTAGTCTAAAGTGTGTTAAAGTCATTTAGAGGATAGTTAGGATGGAAGTCTCCTCGCACCATCTGCATCCACTCACCTGGGATGACGTACCTCCACACCATGCCAGGTTGTTTTATTATTTTTGATGCAAATGTTTGGAATGTGAGACGCATCATGACGTGGGTGTGACATTGTGCTTTGTGTTCCATCTCTTCCTCCTTATGAGGATTGATGATGAATTGGGTGATGGCAAATTTTGAAGTAGAGGGAGTGAAGACGAATTTGGTGTAGGGGGAAGATGTGACGGTAGCGAAGGATTTGTAAATGTGTAGATTTTTGTAAATATGGGGTAAGGGCAAGGGTAGAGTAGGTGACAGGGGGGGTGACGTACGGTAGGGACGAGCTTTCTCACTTCGCTCTCCGTACGCACTTCGCCTTGCATTGCCTTGATTGATGTGTACCCTTGTGACCTTACCCCTCGCTCATCTGTCTTTCCCCCCATTGTCTCCCACATGAGGACCTGTGCGCCACTGGGCGCCGAGGGGAGTGTGCGTGAGTCCGCCATTGTGCGCCCGGAACTCCCAGAACCAGCTGTCTGCATCGATGCACCACATTATGGACCACATGTCTGTGGCCGAGCACCACTTATGGACCCCATGGGTTGGGGCATGGCCCCTCTGCTGGAACCGGCCATGAAGGCCCGAAATCTTGCTGGCGGACCTTGGCCACAGGGCACCGATGCCCCACAGGTGAACCACACTAGTCGGCCCTGTGGGCCATAAATAAAATAAATAAAAATGGACACGTTGGGTGCATTTTTTATTGCAAATAGGCCACCAGCAAAGGAAGATGACAACACCAGGAAGAGAGCAATAGCCAGCAGAGGGAGCCGAAGAGCAAGAGACCACCTGCAGGGTTAGGGGTTGTTGTTTTTATTTTTATTCATGAACAATGATGACTGTGCACTGATGGGTGCTTGAGGGTGTTTTGGTGCGTTTTGGGTGCTTTCACAGTGCGTCGATGCAGAGCAGACTGTCTCCCCCCAGAAAGAACAATCACAAGTCCTGGGTTAGTTTTGTAAATAAAAGCAGAGTCATTGTAAATAATGCTCCCCACCGTCAGTGTATAGTTTGAAGACCATTCCGCAATTCGGTTAGCTGTGGGCGTGAGTCTGTTAGGTAGGGTGCAATGGAGCAGCGGGACATGTTTATTTATGTTTTAAAACTGTCGCACTCAGGGTCAGGTTAAAGTAGAGGGAACTACACCTACGTGTCACACTAAGTTAAAGTTATAGGTCCGGGATGTGCCTAAGAGGAGGAGGGTGCAGTGTTGTGGATATGAGGATTGTATTGTTTTTATTACCTTCGCAAAAGCGGAAGGTTATGTTTTGATCGCTGTGTATTTATTTGTATGTCTGTGTGTGTGTGTGTGTATGTTATTCGCATAACTCAAAAAGTATTCAACCGAATTGCATGAAATTTGGTGGGATGATTGGTTATTATACGGGACACATTTGATTAGATTTTGGGAGCAATCGGGTCAAAGGTCAAGGTCAAGGTCACGAAAAGGTCAAAATCGTTTTTTTACCATAGCGCGGTCAATTTTTATCCAATTGGCATGCAACTAATGCCAAAATGTTCAGAATTCAATGCCCGATCTTGTGATATACGACATGACCCAGTGAAGACATTACCCTTGTTAGCGGTTGGGGGTCAAAGGTCAGGGGGGTCACGACCTTGCAAAATGTGCGTTTTTTGTCATAACACGGTCAATTCTTATCCGATTTGCATGAAATCAGCACCAAACTGTTCACTGTTCTGTTCCCTACACTCCCATGCCAAGTACAGAACAGTAGCTGCGGCGAAGGTATGCGCTCTACCGAGTGCCCGTTCTAGTTGTGTGTTTTATTAATATTGCTTGATTCTGGACCCTCCTGCCTCCAGAGTTGTGTAAAGGTCAAAGGGTGTCCTATAATTAGTCCATAAAGCATACACGTCAGCCAATCATAGATTTCCCCCTGGTTGATAGTTATATCTTTATTATGTGTATTAGGGTAAGGCCTTGTCTCCCATTAAGATGACACTCCATTGCACCAAGTGAAATAGAGTAGATTCCTTTCACACCCCCCTTTCATCATTGCCAAGCCTCGATTGCCAATTACATCCCCTCCAAAACCACCATTGAACATGTGCTCGGGTCGGGGAAGAAAGGCGTGCCCGCCCATCGTCATCAAGGGCGGAGCTAGAGGGCCGTGCCGACCAATCAGGGCCGAGGTGAGCACACCGATGGGCGTGTCCTAAAGGCCGGCGGCTTGATCGCCGGAGGCGCTATAAAAAGCGCGCGCGCAAGGTCCTGAGAGAGAAGGGAGATCATCCAGCAGTGATTCTTGTCCAAGAGAAGAGATCATCCAGCAGCGATTCTTGTGAAAGAAAGAGATCATCCAGCAGCGATTCTTGTCCAAAAGAGATCATCCAGAGAGATCACCCAAGAAAGATCGTCCAGGGAAGCACAAAGCCTGCTATTCGTCGCCTTGCTCGCCAAAGTTGGACCAAGCAAGAGAGTTGGGCAAGAAGCAAGCACGTTGTTCAGTTGTGTGGTTGAGTCAGACTAGTCCTGGAAAAGCACGCGACGTCCCCAGAGCAGCCGCAGCCACAGCAGCAACGACAGCAAATTTGGGCCTTGACGGCAGTTTTGAGGAAACAGCACCGCCGATCGTGCTGCAGTACCCTTGGACCTTCCTCTCCCTCCAGCCATCCATCTCCCGCCAGTCCTATCATCATTCCCCGCGTGAGTCTGTCCTTGTTTGTTCTGTCCCTGGGTTAATTAAGACTGCATAGGATAAGCTGGCGATTTTCACTGTGTCCTTCTGGTCCATCCCTCTGTCTATTTTATTTTATTATCCTTCCTTCTCCTTGGTTACTTTTGAGCCTGTAAATAGTAAATAAATTATATTCGTATTCCCTATTATTTCGTCTTCTTCTTCGTATCCGTGTCGCTTTTGTCTTTTCCATATTGAATATCTGTGGCGCGATCCGGCCAACGTTCAGGAATCGGGTTAGTCGGGGTAACTGTTAGGGCCGCGGGGCCTCCGCTCGGCAAAACCAACATCTTATCCGCGGTCCGTAACAATATATATATACAGTGGAACCTTGACTTACGAGTGCCCCAACTTACGAGTTTTTCGAGATACGAGCCGTCGCTCGGGCGGTTTATTGCTTTGAGATGCGAGCGGAGATCTGAGTTACGAGCTTTCGCCACCCGGTCACGTGGTTATCTTGCCGTGCACGTACAGTATCTCTGTCGTATAGCGCTGCATTTTTGTTTTCGCATGTTGGTTATTTTGAGTTTACGCCGCCAGGTGGGTTCCGGTCACGTGGTTATCTTGCCGTGCACGTACAGTATCTCTGTCGTATAGCGCTGCATTTTTGTTTTCGCATGTTGGTTATTTTGAGTTTACGCCGCCAGGTAGGTTCCGGTCACGTGGTTATCTTGCCGTGCACGTACAGTATCTCTGTCGTATAGCGCTGCATTTTTGTTTTCGCATGTTGGTTATTTTGAGTTTACGCCGCCAGGTGGGTTCCGGTCA
The DNA here is from genome assembly GCF_964187855.1 of Myxine glutinosa. Classification (NCBI taxonomy): domain Eukaryota; kingdom Metazoa; phylum Chordata; class Myxini; order Myxiniformes; family Myxinidae; genus Myxine; species Myxine glutinosa. The sequence goes on along the minus strand of NC_136262.1, from coordinate 100,319,141 downwards.
CGTGGTTATCTTGCCGTGCACGTACAGTATCTCTGTCGTATAGCGCTGCATTTTTGTTTTCGCATTTTGGTTATTTTGGAAAATTTCATGTTCATTTCGAACATTTCATGTTCATGTTTTCATGTTCATGCCATGCCAGGCCACAACTTGTTCAGAGTGCCGGCGATAGCTCGCCTTCTCTTTGTGGAAAACACGGTGAGATCCTTAACATCCAACAACTAATGGGACGCAAACGGGGCGCCCAGTTTAGCGGAACACACATTGATGAATCACCCTGCCTGTGATTCACCCATGACAGGTTATAGCTGGGTCGGGATTCAAACCCAGGCTGGACAGTTTAGACTTTAGAGTCAAGTGTGCGTACCTCCAGTCCAGGCCATCCTGCCAACTTGTATGCTGCATACAGGTGAAATATAAAGCGCGAGATATTTTTATATATACTGTATATTTAAAAAAAAATTGGTGTGGTTTTTGGCGGGCTGGAACGGATTAATAGCATTTCAATGCATTTCAATGGGGAAATTTGATTTGAGATACGAGCAATTTGAGTTACGAGCTCGGTCACAGAACGAATTAAACTCGTAAGTCAAGGTTCCACTGTATATATATAAAATAATAAATATATATATCTATCGGCTGTATATATATGTATATATATATATATATATAAACACATACACACATATACATATATATGTATATGTATATATATATATATATATATATATATATATATATATATATATATATATATACATATACATATATATACATATACATATACATATATATATATATATATATATACACATACATATATATACATATACATATACATATATATATATATATATATATATACACATATATATATATATATACATACATATATATATATATATACATACATGTATATATATACATACATGTATATATATATATACATACATATATATATATACACATATATATATATATATATATATACATATATATATATATATATATACATATATATATATATATACATATATATATATATATATATACATATATATATATATATACATATATATATATATATATATATATATATATATATATATATATATATATATATATGCATATGCATTTATATGCACACTATATGATCAAAAGTATGTGGACACCCCTTCCAATTGGTGGATTCGGCTATTTCAGCCACACCCATTGCTAACAGGTATATTAGTGGGGCGGCTTAGCCCAAATATTCAAAAGAATTGTGCATTTTGTGATACAAGCACCAAATTTGGCACAAATGTACATTAATATGTTGCGAACATTTTCAGATATTGGGCCACTTGAAATTCTGTAATTTTTTTTTTCAAATATTTTCAAATTTCGTAATTTCAAATTTTTCGGGTGACACCGTCACAATTTCGGTCTTCGAGGCCGGCCGATAGGCAAAGTGTGACCGGAAGGGACGAGGTTCTCCTGACCACGTGGCCCTCGATCTGGGAAGCGAGAGGCGTTCCATTAGTGGACGCGCCCCTCACGCCCGACTTTTGGGCGGCCCCGGCAGGCCGTTTGTTTTGACGTTCCGTGACAGGCCCCGCACCCCCACCTCCGGGCCGACCGGAAGCTTGTGCTGAGTACATCATACCTGAACAACTCAGTGAGGCAGAACACAGCAGTGCACACCAGGGTGACCCCTTCAGTGCATAAACCAATTAACCTGTCCACTGCAGGGCATATAGAAATGAAGTTATTTTCTGCATATAATAATAATATAAGTTCAGTTCTATATAACAATTTCTGTTATCACCACTACCACTACAACTACCACTACTACAAGCTTTGTCTGGAATTTTGTGGACTAACAGACAAACAGACATACAGACAAGCTGGGATCAAAACATTACCTCCTTCCACCATTGAGTGTAGAGGTAAACATCATGGAAATTATATCATGCCCTAGATTTAATTCATGCTTACCCGTGTATTTGCTTCACTGGTTCACAAGGTCTTTTGCATACATGTAATTCAGACTCTCGTCTTCATTGCTGACCACACAATGTTCGCAACATATTAATGTACATTTGTGCCAAATTTGGTGCTTGTATCACAAAATGCACAATTCTTTTGAATATTTGGGCTAAGCCGCCCCACTATATCGGCTGGCCTCGAAGACCGAAATTGTGACGGTGTCACCCGAAAAATTTGAAATTACGAAATTTGAAAAAATTTGAAAAAAAAAATTACGGAATTTCAAGTGGCCCAATATCTGAAAATGTTCGCAACATATTAATGTACATTTGTGCCAAATTTGGTGCTTGTATCACAAAATGCACAACAGGTTTGCTATGCTGCTACACTATATATAATCAAGCACACAGCCATGCCATCTCCATACACAAACATTGGCAGTAGAATGGGCCTACTGAAGAGCTCAGTGACTTTCAACGTGGCACCGTCATAGGATGCCACCTTTCCAACAAGTCAGTTCATCAAATTTCTGCCCTGCTTGAGCTGCCCCGTTCAACTGTAAGTGCTGTTATTGTGAAGTGGAAACGTCTCGCAGCAACAACAGCTCAGCCGCGAAGTTGTAGGCCACACAAGCTCACATAATGGGATCGCCAAGAGCTGAAGCATGTAACGCTTAAAAATCATCTGTCCTCGGTTGCAACACTCACTACCGAGTTCCAAACTGCCTTTGGAAGCAATGTCAGCACAACAACTGTTCGTCGGGAGCTTCATGAAATGGGTTTCCATGGCTGAGCAGCCGCACACAAACCTAAGATCACCATGTGCAATGCCAAGCGTCGACTGGAGGATGTAAAGCTCGCCGCCATTGGACTCTGCAGCAGTGGAAACGCGTTCTCTGGAGTAATGATTCACCCTTCACCATCGGGCAATCCGACGGACTAATCTGGGTTTGGCGGCTGCCTGGAAACGCTACCTGCCTGAATGCATAATGCCAACTGGAAAGTTTGGTGGAGGATGAATTATGGTCTGGGGCTGTTTTTCATGATTCGGGCTAGGCCACTTAGTTCCATTGAAGGGAAATCTTCACGCTTCACCATACATCGACATTCTAGATGATTGTGTGCTTCCAACTTTGTGGCAACAGTTTGGCGAAGGCCCTTTTCTGTTTCAGCATGACAATGCCCCCGTGCACAAAGCGAGGTCCATGCAGAAATGATTTGTTGAGATCGGGATGGAAAAACTTTACTGGCCTGCACAGAGCCCTGACCTCAACCCCATCAAACACCTTTGGGATTAATTGGAACACCGACTGCGAGCCATGCCTAATCGCCCAACATCAGTGCCCGACCTCATTAATGCTCTTGTGGCTGAACGGAAGCAAATTCCTGCAGAAATGTTCCAACATCTAGTGGAAAGCCTTCCCAGAAGAGTGGAGACTGTTATAGCAGCAAACGGGGGACAAACTCTATATTAATGCCCATGATTTTGGAATGAGATGTGATGTTCGGGTGTCCACATACTTTTGGTCATGTAGTGTTTGTGTGTATATATATATATATATATATATATATATATATATATATATATATATATATATATATATGTGTGTGTGTGTGTGTGTGTGTGTGTGTGTGTGTGTGTGTGTGTGTGTGTGTGTACACACACTTATCCAACCAAGATATTCTAGTTTTATATTTTAATTAATTTTCTGAAATTTGTCGAATTTGTTTTTCACTTGGAAGTTGTGGGTTATGATTTGTAAATAAAGGTGGAAAAGTCTGATTTTATGCATTTTAATTTCAGGCTATAAGGCAACAAAAGGTGAAAATTTTGAAAGGGGGTGTAGACTTTCTTTTGGCACTGTATTAGAATGACAGGTCTTGTTTACTTGAGCAGTTTGTTTCACCTGTATTCATCAAGGCTTTTAATTTACAATAATAAACATGTATGGCAGCTGTCTGTGTGTATATATACATATATATATATATATATATATATATATATATATATATATATATATATATATATATATATATATTGTTACGGAACCCAACGTCGGCCTATGGTTCCCCTTCGAGGGGGGATTATGCCCCTCGTCTGTCACTGACCGACGTGGTCCCTGAAGCTGCACCGCGGCCTCCGAAAAGACCGTTGAGCAGCTTCGTTCGCGACCGCGGATAAGATGTTACTGGATTGCCGAGCGGATGGCAGCCGCGGCCCGAACCGTTAACAATGACTAGACCCGATTCTGAAACGTTGGCCAAATCGTGCCACCAGTATTCAATTGGGAAAAGACAAAGACGACATGGAAGTGAAGAAGAAGAAGACAAGAGGTAGGAAATATGAATATGATTTATTTACTATTTACAACCAAAAGAAACCAAGGAAGAAGGAAGGATAATAAAATAAAGCAGAAAGAGGGACGGACCAGGAGGACACAGTGAAACTTCTAGCTTATCTATAGCAATCTTAATTAATACCCAGGGACAGAACAAACAAAGACAGACTCACACGAATGGGGAATGGAGGCAGGAGTGAATGGCTGGAGGTGGATGGCTTGGCGGGTGAGGAAGGTTCAGCGGGGATCGGTCGGGCTGGAAGCGGACAGCCGCCGTCAACGTTCGAGCTGCGATCGCCAAAACCGCCGCGGTTCCAAACTGCGCGGCGAAGCACCTCCGGTGCACCGGGCGCTCTCCAAAGCTGCTCCGGTCTCTCTCACGTTCCTCTGGTGGAATTCTTAGAAAGCAATGGTTCGCTCTCTGTGCTTTCTCAGGACTCCTCCCTTAAACGCAACCACCTTGGACTTGGACTCCTCTCTTTCTTGGAACCTATTTCTTGGAACCTTTTTGGACTTCTCTCTTTAACGCAACCTCTCTCTTTAACGCAACCTTTCTTGGCACTTCTGTCAAAGGCTTCCGCGCACGCTTTTTATAACGCCGTGGGCGATCAAGCCGCCGGCCTCCAGAACACGCCCATCGGTGAGCTCGCCTCGGCCCTGATTGGTCGGCACGGGCTCTCTGGCTCCACCCTTGATGACGATGGGCAGGCACGCCCTGGATTCGGCGGCTCCTCCCCCTTCTTCTCCAAGCCCACCTCATGGCTAATGGAGTCGCGGTGAAAACCGCCCAGCAGCTGCGGCGAATGCAGTTGGCAGGAAAGGCTTTGGGAATGGGAATGAAAGGGGATCTATCTATTTGAATTCGGTGCAATGGAGTGTCAATTAATGGAAGACACAGTCTTAACCTACATAGAATAAGGAAATAAACTACCAACAAGCAGGGAATCTATGATTGGCTAACGTGATTGTTTATGACCTAATTACGGGACGCCCTTTTGACCTTTATACACAACTGGAGGAAGGAGGGCGATATTTTTACAACAATAAAAAAACACAATCCTCATATCCACAACAATATATATATATATATACATATATATATATATATATAAAAGTTCAAACACACCAGTTCACAAGTGTGCCACACTGACCGGGACTTCTGTCGAGGTCCACAGCATAATCCCGTTTCGGCCCTTCAACCTCGATACGGTCAGCTAAGGTGGGCCAGCAGGGGCACAGCCACATCCACATCCACTTGCAGCAACTACACCTGGATGCATACATACCCCCACCCCCAGCCAGTGCGAACGCAGACTACAACAACAAAATCGCCTCCACATCCTGAATCCACAGCACCAAACAAACATGGTGGAACACGCAAACACCCACCTTTATACCCTTCACGACTCACCAACAAAGCACACCAGATCATTCATACAAACACATACAAACACATACACACCCATACACACACATCCACACACATCCACACACAACACAAACCAACCACCTACCCTGACAACATACACCACTCAACATACAAAAACACACACACCCATGCAAAAACACACACCCTCACCCACTCACTCACTCACATACACAAAATAAGAAATAATAATAGTAAAAAAAAAAAAAAAATTAAAAAAAAAAACTAAACACAACCAACCACCCACCCTTACCAACATACACCACTCATGCAAACATGCAAAACCATTCATGCAAAACCACACCCACTCATGACCCACTCCTGCAACACACACACAAACACACAAAACCATTCACACACCTCCATTTCTATTCCGTAACCTCAACCTACACCGTTCGACGTGCCTCCATAAACTTCCTCCATATCCAAAATGAGCCTTTCAAGGCAACCTGGGCCACCTTGTCACACATCCTCCTTCTTTCTGTCCCACACACTCCAAGCTGAGCAAGGAATGCAGAAAAGGAATTGCCAATATACCCTCTGCACCCCACCTCAAATGGCTGACACAAAACTCGCCAACCCTTCTCCTGGCACTCTGCCTCCAGCTCACTGTACTTTCCTTTCTTCCTCTCATGCACCTCCTCCATGTTCTCTTCCCAAGGTACCGACAATTCCCCTAAGATGACCTGTCTTGTTGCACCTGACCAAATGACAATGTCAGCCGCAACCTTGTCACACAGATCTCCTCTGGGAATACGAATTGTGGCTTTTGGTCTGCCACCACCTGCCAATCACAAGCATCTGACAGCCCTCTTGCTTTCCACCTCCTCCTCTTTCCACCTCTTACCACTTGGCCCTCTTTGACAAACCACACCTCTCCCCCATCAGTCTCCTTCTCCACTCTTCTCTCTCTTGACCTCAGCACCTCTTGTTGCACCATCTGCACCACCACCGCCAGCACCTGATCATGTCGCCACCTGTATTGTCCTGCTGTCAATGCGACTGAACATGCACTCAGTGCATGCTGCACCGTTTCCACACCTCCACACAAATAACATCTCTCCTCCTGCAACAACCCCCACAATCTCAAGTTTACTGGTGATGGAAGCACATCATACGTTGCCCACAACAGGAAATTCAACAATATTGGCTCCATCCTCCAAATCTCTTGCCACTTCAATATCCTCACCCGCACACCTTCCCACCTAGTCCAAGCACCTTGCTGTGCCTGTGCGACTGCTTTCACATATCTCCCCTACTTCCTTTCTTCTCACCTCCCTCTCAACCATCTTCCTCCTCTCTTTCACACATGCCTTTCCCCATCGCTCATGCTTCATCCACCCCAAGCCATGCTTCCCGTGCTGCACCATCCCCATGACCTCCTCCTGTTGCAACCGCCCCTTCATCTCGTCCACCTCTGCTCTTGCATTCCACTTCCGACTTCCCTTCTTCTCTGGGAGAGCATTCTTTACCACTGCATCACTTGAATCCCGCAACATCATGAACTCCCGCACCCTCACCCCCTTAAACTCCTCGGTTAATGATGTCAAGGGAAACGAGTTTTCCACTCTGAACATAAACGGCAATGTTCGTCAAACAGCGTGGCACTCCCAACCACCTCCTCACAAACCCGCTCACCACAACCTCCATCCTCTACATGCCCAATCGCAATATCATACATCATCAATGGCCACAATACTCGTGGCATCAACCCAAACTTCAAACACCATACCTTCAACTTACCTGGCAAACCACATCCATCAATCCTCTTCAAACCTCTCAAAAGCTTGTTTCTGACCTCCTTCACTCTTCCCACATCATTCAACTCCACTGTATACCATCTTCCCAAACTCTTCACAGGGGCCTCCAACCAATGATGGAACCACTCCCCTCCCAGCTCAAACCTGTGCATGTTATCCACCACTCCTTGTCTCACTACCACACTCCTCGACTTTCTTGCTTTAAATCCCATGTTTGCCCACCGCATCAACCATTCCAGTCGCCCCAGTACCTCTACTGCTGCATCAGCGGACTGTTGGACAACTGTCAGGTCATCCATGAATGCAAACATTGCTGGCAACCTCTGACCAGGGGCTAGCTCCACTTCTTTCCCATGTCCACTCACCGCACGTATCAACAACTCCATAACCAGCACAAACAAAATAGGGGAGATGGTACATCCCATCGGGATCCCCACTTCCAACTTCTGCCACTCTGTTACATACAGTGCATTCAGAAACTATTCAGACCCCTTCACTTTTTTCACATTTTGTTATGTTGCAGCCTTATGCTGAAATCGTTTAAATTCATTTTTTCCCTCATCAGTCTACACTCAATACCCCATAATGACAAAGAGAAAACAGGATTTTAGAAAGTTTTGCAAATTTATTTTAAAAAAACAACTGAAATATCACATTTACGTAAGTATTCATACCCTTTGCTATGACAATTGAAATTTAGCTCAGGTGCCTCCCATTTCTCTTCATCATCTTTGAGATGGTTCTACACCTTGATTGGAGTCCACCTGTGGTAAATTCAATTGATTGGACATGATTTGGAAAGGCACACACCTGTTGTTTGTGACAATAAGGTCTCTCAGGATAGATAAGGTCTCTCAGGTGACAATGCATATCAGAGCAAAAACCAAGCCATGAGGTCGAAGGAACTACCTGCAGAGCTCAGAGACAGGATTGTGTCGAGGCACAGATCTGTGGAAGGCTACAAAAAGTTTCTGCTGCATTGAAGGTTCCCAAGAGCACAGTGGCCTCCATAATTCTTAAATTGAAGAAGTTTTGTGGAACAACCAGGGCTCTTCCTAGAGCTGGCCGCCCGGCCAAACTGAGCAATCGGGGGAGAAGGGCCTTGGTAAGAGAGGTGGCCAAGAACCCGATGGTCACTCTGGCTGAGCTCCAGAGATCCTGTGTGGAGATGGGAGAAACTTCCAGAAGGACAACCATCATTGCAACACTCCACCGATCTGGGCTTTATGGCAGAGTGGCCAGACGGAAGCCAAACAGTTCAATCTTGGTTTCATCAGACCACAGAATCTTGTTTCTCACAGTCTGAGAGTCCTTTTGGTGCTTTTTTGCAAACTCCAAGCGGGCTTTCATGTGTCTTTCACTGAGGAGAGGCTTCCGTATATATATATATATATATATATATATATATATATATATATATATATATATATATATATATAAATAAAGGTGCTTGTGTGTGTTTGTCATAATCTTAGCTATAAATGGTAATATTCAGTTTTAAGTAGATTCATGCACCGAGTATGTTTTGGCAGGTTTACTCGAGGATATTGGCCTAGATGTGTTCATTTATGGCCTTTGAAGGACATTAACGTTAGACGTTTGGGGGTGTTCACGTGACCTGGGAGTGCTTTGGCATTGACCTGTGAAGAAAAATTATTCATGGAAAGATAAACGCTCAGTCCACTTTGTATATTACTATAAGGCCCAATTATATCTTATTTCCATTATTCTGATACAGTGATACTCATTTGGTACTGTAGCAATACGGTCCAACCTTTTCATGCAATTGTAGTTGTGTGCCTCTCACTATTATCTGCACAAACTGCTGTGTAATTATCCACGATCTTTAGCATCCAAATTATTTTTTTATGACCAGGTACACGTTTGTACTAAATTCGTTTAAAAAAAAAAAATTTGCGTTGTGTTGTCAATTGTGTTTACAAGGATTTCATCAAGGAAAATCTGTCATTTGCTTCCAGGTTGTGTGTGTGTGTGTGTGTGTGTGTGTGTGTGTGTGTGTGTGTGTGTGTGTGTGTGTGTGTGTGTGTGTGTGTGTGTGTTTGTAGTGGGTGCGTGTCGTTGTTTGTTAACTCCATATGCGTGTTTCAGAATGTGGAACAGGGACCACCCAGGTGTGTGTGTGTGTGTGTGTGTGTGTGTGTGTGTGTGTGTGTGTGTTTGATTTCGTATCCCTACTGCTAATCGCCGCAACAATCACAAAATGGAAGTCCAGACTGTTGTAAATCTCTTGCAGCAAAACAAAACGAATGGCTTCAAGAAGCACAACCGAACGACGCAGTTTGAGCACGACCACGACATAATGCACAATGCATGGGCACACATCGTGATGCCAATGGAGGTCCCAGCCACCATTGCCATTCATTGCATCTGGCTGCGAAAAATTCTATACCTGAAATGGACTATCCAACTGTGCAACATTGACCATTGATCAGTAATATGTCAGTATTGTTGTGCCAAAAAAATGGAAGGACGATTGACCACACCCGCAATGCTCCTTCGGTAAGGTGACGTTTGATTGTCCCCCTGAACCACAGGCTCTGTTGAGAACGCTCACGAAAGGTGACACATCAGAATCTGCACACTTTTTGAAGAACGTACGGAGGGAGGTACAATGGTTGCTTCCAAATGACATCTTTTGGCGCCATTCGGGGTAAAAGAGCTTCATAACGACCTTCAAAGTGCTGGGACAGGTGTATCATCTTGCTGGCTCATTGTTCCCACGACATGGCCAGTTTTATGTCGGATGCTTTCGAGTTGGGACTGGAACGAGTTTGTTCATGCGCAAATGTTCATATGTAACATGTATGCCTATGATGGACGAACGAGGAATGCCGTATTTGAACCCGGAAGTTCTAGCATAAAATAAGCCTGATTCAATCAGTGAGAGTAACAAAGCCTACAATCTCCAATCTGTCGAAGACGGGTGTCTTGCTAATCATTGATAATTTGGATTAATTTTACCCAAACTATGAATAACATTGGATTAACCCAAACTTTTGCGCATTATTTTTCTTTTCAACAATCCTCTCCAAGAAGTTTCCAAGCTGTATATATTATCTTTATAAATAAAACACAGTTTGCGTGTGTGTTACCTATAGACTCCTAAACGGAGAGGCTCACGTACTTGATATTTGGCATAGACATGGCCATTGAGCCTGGGAACAACATGGCCTACCTAAAAATATTTGACAAGATCCATATTTTTTATTCATATTTACCTCAGCGCATTTCAGCGAGGAACATTATACACGGAATCTCAGCCGGTGCCAGAGCAGCTCGCTGATTCGCTCAGAGCGATCACGTGATGTTCCATCCTCGCCGCCAGACCATTGAACTGAAAATATATAGAACTAGCAGAAGTACCCGACATTGCCGGGTGGGGGATGGGAGGGGAAAGGGGGAAGGGGAGGCGAGAGGAGGGGAACGGGAGGAGGGAGCAGAGGGGGATAGGGGGAGGGGAGGGAAGGGGGTGGGAATGGGAGGGGAGGAGGGGAAGGAGAGGGGGAAGGGAAGGGGAGGAGGGGGAGAGGGGAGGAAGAGGAAGTGTCCTGCGTCCCCCTCCCCCTCTCCTCCCCTCCCCTCCTCCTCTCCGCCCCTCCCCCTCCCCCTCTCCTCCCCTCCCCCCCATTCCCCTCCCCTCCCCTTCCCCCTCCCCCCGTTCCCCTCCCCTCCCCCGCCCGGCAACGCCGGGTACTTCTGCTAGTATTGTATATATACAAGTTATGTATATATACAAGTTTCCAAGCTGTATATATACAAGTACTGTATATACAGTATTAAATTTATTTGTTTGTGGGTGGGGGTGGATGAAGATCGTTGCAAGGTGAGGAATAAACAAACATTGACTTTACCTTTTCACCTTTTCACTTTTTGACAAGACACTCTCATGGACCTCATAATCACCAAACTTGTATGCAATCACCCATTTGTACCCAAACTGCACCCCAACTATTCATATTGCTCCCAACTTCCCTGAAAACGCGTTTCATTTGTTTAAAATGATGTGTACAGTCCCCTGGCCTTACTTCTGTCGTCACCATCTTCTCCAACTATTCCCTTTGGTTCTGTTACTGCCTTCCTGGTACTACGATAACTGTCCTCATTCCATTTTGTCTATACCCAAAATTATCGTAAACATTAGGAGCTGTGAAACGTTTCAGAAAAAACATTTTAGAATTAAAAAATCATAATATGTATGAAACACCCTGGTGTTTGTACATAAGGTGATTTAAGAGTGGGGTTGAAATGTTTTCTTTCTATACACATGTTGCGTTTTTCATACATTACATATATTTATATGGTAGTGCAGACACAGACATGGTGATGTATGTGTCTGTCCCGCTGTCCTCATCCCCAAACCTCCCCCTCCCCCATCCCTAACGAATTTAAGTTAATAAACTGGATATTGAATGCACAGGCTTGATGGTTCAAATGGCCTCCTCCTCCTCCGTCCAAGTTCCTTGTATATCTCCGTTATATCCCCACGTAATCTCCTCCTTTCTAATGTATAAAATTCTGTCTCCTTCAGCTGCTCCTCATCGCTTTGCCTGGTCAGGCCCGGAATCAGTCTCGTCGGTCTGCATTGAACCATGTGTGGCAACCAAAATGGAAGACTATTTGAGGTGAGGCCTTATTAAATTCTCATAATGTTAAAACTAAGTCTGCTTTTTATTTAAATAATTCATTCCCTGTTTGTTTAAATTTAAATTTAAATAATTCCATTTCCCATTTAAATAATAACCCTGGTGTTGGGCTAGCGGCTAGGGTGCCAGCTTAGGATCCTCGGATCCTGGGTTCGAATCCCGGTCGATCGCTGAATTAACGCCAGGGGGGTTGACTCAGCCTGTCATCCTTCCGAGGTCGGCTAATTGAGTACCAGTTCACTGGCAATTCCCTGTTTGTCGTAAAAAGGCGACAAAAAGGGTTGGCGGCAGGAAGGGCATCCGGCCGTAAAACATTGCTTCAAAAAGGGGACCGAAAAACAACAACAACCACGGTCCCCGAAAAAGGCCAACCCCTGCTTGCGGGGAAAAAATGGCCTCTAAAGGTGTTTTTTTAAATTTTTTATTCCCTGTGAACACAACCTAAAATCCTATTGGCTTTACCTGTGGGTGCCTGACACTTTTCTCATTCACTCCAAGTCTTTAACCATTCCATATCCTTCTCCTATGTCACATATTGAAAGACTGTCCCTTTTATTATGCAGTCCCTATTTTAATTACTCTTATCAATCCATCCAGGGACTGAAATACAGTCCAGGTGGTGGGTGGGCGTAGTCGGGGTCATGGCAGGAGGGTAAAGGGGTACCGTACTCAAAATACAATTTTGATCAACCATTCAAGTTACACATGCTAAAAGAATTCACGTCACGGTGGTCGAGTACACGTTTCCACCCCATGCCCAGAGTTTTTGAAATGTTCAGGTTGATTTCACGAATTTTGGGGGGAAATATTTCGTAACAATTTCATATTGAACTGCTTGAAAACTCCAAAGAAAAATCAATTTGGGCTAATCCATTTTCAGTCACAATTTTCCTCGCCATTGATTTGGATGAATACATTTATCCCAATTGTATTGTTAGGTGGTGTATTGGTACAGTGTGAGGTTAATGCTGGTACCCCTAGGATTCTGCATGGTGTTTCAAAAGAAACAGTGCAATCAAAACTTAACACCTTTTGTGCAAAACGGACAAATCCTTTGGAGAAAAGTATTTGCAGCATTGTCAAATACAACAAACACAAAGTGGGTATCTCACTTGGGTGAGTCAATGACACCTGCAAGTAAACAAGCATACCTTTTAATTACTCGTATAAGGTTAACAAACACATGAAACAAGAGTATTTAGTTCATTGTATTTGACTGTGTGATGTTTATGGAGGTGAGATGTTTATTCCAAAAGTTTATTGTGTAAAAAGGTTAAAAACTACAATTTTTTTGTTCTCAGCTCCTGTGCAGAAAGATAGAGAGTGACTTCAGGGGCAGATCCAGGAATTTCAAGATGGGGGGGGGGGGGGGGAATGAAACTATAGCGCTGGGGAAGGGGAATTTTTTTTTTAATGATCGTCAAAAACGGCATTTCGTGCGTTCTTGGAAGTTTCTGCAGTTCCTTGCGTTCTTCCCTGGTCCAACAGTTCAGCAAATTCGCACTGCCTGCACCCTCAACCTGGATCGAAGGGGGGGGTGCGCACCCCCTGCACCCCCCCCCCCTGTATCCGCCCCTGAGTGTGCACGAGATTTCCAGCTACTTCTGGATACAGAACCATGTAGCATGTACGAGCAGCCCCAGATAGCACGCTGGCATTGGCCCAACGCTGACAAAGCTTGGAATGGTCGCAAGAGGATTTCCAACATTGGTCCAACATCACTAAAAGCGACGTCTATCTTCCAATATTAGTCCAACGCTCGTCCAACGGCAGTCAAATTGCATAAAAGTGATGGGGCAAGGGCTAACATTGAGCAACTGGGCAAAAATTACGTTGGGCCAAAGGTAATGGCTGACTACTGACATTGGGCCTACATTAACCTCAGTGTGTTGGCTGGGTCTGGTAGAGGAAAAGGGACTTTCATGAATGTTCTTTCCCCAAGGATATATAAATGGGAAGCAGAGCATAGAAGCCAAGAGAGACAAACAAAGGGTAGCTGGTCTCGAGTTGCTTGGTTGTGTGCCGTGCCACAACGGGGTTTGCATTTTACTTTTGGAGTACATCCAAAGTTTTGAGTACACGCGCCTGCCGGTTTGGATCGATCAAATGGAGAACCTTCGGGTTTTGTGACAAAATTGTTCAGGAAAACACCTTTAGTTTGATTTAATTCACCAAAAAAACATCGATAAATGCTGTCACCTGTAGGCTATCCCAGTCTTTTCAGTTACATCTTGATTTATCTTGAAGTCCACTGTTGAGAAGTTGCAAGAATCTTCTTTTTGTTGAACAAAGTCAACTCATTCGCTATGGACACCAAGTCAACAGCATTGGTACCTTCCTTGTGAACAGTCAGTATTTCCAGATTATCGAAATGACAGATTTATTGACGATCGAAGCCAGGCTTTTATTTGTGGCAGAGGGTCAAAAAGAATCTCCCCTGGCAGCATTTGTTGCTAGATTGACGAGAGTGAGCTTTAGGAGGACATTCGATAAATGGAAATGACTTCAAGGTATCAAATCCTGCGAAGCGGAGTAATCATCCTGAAGCAGGTGTATGTTTCATTGCTCTGAATAAGACAGACTGTGTTTTAAGCCCAGGGATGTTGACATCAACTCCTTAATCTTCATGGAGAAATTTTATCAGTCTTTTCCCTTGAGGCAATTCAAGGGCAAACTTTCCATCTGGACTTACAGTCGTGGCTAAAAAATATTGGCACCCTTACACTTTTTTCGAATAATGCACCATTTCTTCCAGAAAATTGTTGAAATTAAAAAATATTTTGGTATCCACATATGTATTTCTTTTGTTTGCAATGGAACAATACAAAAAACGCTGAAAAAATTACTAAATCTTAGCTTATTCCACACAGAAATCCTAAAATGGCCCGGACAATATTATTGGCACCTTTTAGAATTTTTTTTTTTTTTGTATACAGAATCGACGCTCGTGAAAGAGCTAACATTTATCACACAACCAAAATCAAACAGACACACAAAGTATATAATAAGGGGAGCGGTATACAAGATGGGGAGAGAAGGGGAAGCACACAAACACAACATTTGAGAGCAGGGACATCAGGAGATCTGTGGGAGGGAGAGGCCTTGGGGGGAGGAGGCGTGGGGGGGGGGGGGTGGGAGAACTATAAAACACAAGGACACTGCAAGGACTTCCAGGAAAGAAGTTGGTATTTCAAAAAAGTGTATCTGGGGTGAAATTAGCGGGGGTAGAAAAGATCATGGTTTTGGATGGGGGAAGATAAGAGATGGTGGTGAACAGCTGTTTTAAAGACCTGGAGGGAGGAGTGAGATTGAAGAGAGTGAGGGAGTTTGTTCCAGAGGCGGGAGAAAAGAGGAATGGAAGAGTGAAGGTGAGCAGAGAGTCTTGATTTTGGCAGTTTAACCATTAGAGGGTTGCAGGCAGATCTTGTGCGACCTGAAGGAATATTTGGGGGACAGAGCCCAGAGAGAGCTGGGGGAGCAAGGCCAGCGAGGAGTCGGTAGAAGACAGAAAGACCACCAACCTGCCTGCGGTGAATAAGTGAAACGCCCTCGGAATTAGCTTCATCGCGGGAGATTCCAATGATTCTGAAAGCTTTGGTTTCAACAGCGTGAAGACGAGCTAGGTGTGAGGCAGGAGCACCAGCCCAGAGGGGAGAGCAGTATTCCATTGAGCTGCGGATGAAAGACGTGTATGTGGTGAGGAGCTCAGGTGTGCCAAGGATGGACTTCGCACGACGGAGGATGCCCAGTCGGCGACTGGCTTTGGAGGCCAGATTTGAAATGTGGTTTTCCCAGGAAAGATCATGACAGATAGTGAGACCCAAAAGCTTGAGTGACAGAACTTCTTGGAGAGGATTATTCAGAAAGTGGATGGGAGGGTTGTCCAGTCGGTCTTTTCGGAGAGACATCGTAAGAGTGTGAGATTTGTCAGGATTGAAAGACATGTTCGACTTGTTTGACCAGTCTGTGATTTTGTCCAGGTCTGCAGAGAGTGAGGAGGCTGCAGACTGCCGATCTGAGGGATGTGGAATGGTGCGGCAGAGAATGGAGTCATCAGCAAAGAGATATAGAGGATTTTAAAGAGAGTCAGAGAGATCATTGATGAAGACCAGAAGAAGCATAGGGCCCAGAACACTACCTTGGGGAACTCCAGCCTGAACAGGAAGGGGAGATGAGAGAAACACATTCAGGGCCACACATTGACTATGACGAGAGAGGAAGTCCGCCAGCCAAGCGTGGCGATTTCCTTGGATACCATATGAGGAGAGTTTGGTGAGCAGAGCGGGGTGCGAGAGAGATATCATAAACCCCGACTGGAGTTTTCCAAAACACACCTGAAAAAGCCAAAATCCTTCTGGGAGAATGTCATGTGGACAGATGAGACCAAATTAGAGCTTTTTGGTGAAGCACATCATCTCTATGTTTACAGAAAACAAAATTCAACCTTCAAAGAAAAGAACACCTTCCTTTCATTCAAACATGGAGTAGGTTCAGTGATGTTTTGTGGTTGCTGTTCTGTCTCTGGCACTGGGTGCCTTGAATGTGTGCATGGCATCATGAAATCAGGAGATTACTAAGGCATTTTGGAGCACAATGTTCAACCCAGTTACAGAAAGCTGGGTCTCCTTCAATGGTCATGTGTCTTGCAACAGGACAATGACCCTAAACACACTTCAAAAAGCACCCAGGAATGGTTCAAGACAAAACGCTGGAATGTTCTGAAGTGACCAGCAATGAGTCCGGATCTAAATCCCATTGAACCTGTGGAGAGATCTGAAAACAGCAGTTGGGAGAAGGCACCCTTCAAATCTGGGAGAACTGGAGCAGTTTGCACAAGAAGAGTGGGCCAAACTGCCAGTAGAGAGGTGTGGGAAGCGTATTCATGGCTATAGGAAGCGCTTGACTGCAGTTATTTTGTCCAAAGGCTGTGCTACCAAATATTAAGTCTCGGGTGTCAATAATTTTGTCAATGCCATTTCTTTTTATTTTCTGATTTAAAAGGATATATTAAGTTCTGAATCAAAAACAAAGGTTCTGTAATATTAACAGTGAAATAAAGAATTGTGGAGACCAAATACTTTTGTCAATTTCAACTTATTTTGAGAGAAAATTGTGAGTTCTTTGAAAAAGTCCAAGGGTGCCAATATTTTTGGCCACGACTGTTTGCCTTGAATCCAGGTTGCTCAAAACTTTCATAAATAACATTCAAGTCATATAATGATTATTTGTGGTTTGTTTATTTATTTATACTGTGATTTATAGTGTGACTCAGCACGCTCCGTGCACCTCACCACACGTCGTGAGGTGCGATAATAATCGCATAAGATACAGAGTGCAGGCTCGTGTTTACACCACTCCTTTTACTTCCGGCTTTACACCACTCCAGCCGATGCTTGGCATTGCGCATGGTGATGTCGAACATAGAATGGACCAGGATGTAACAGAACAAAAAGCAAGGAAGAAAGAAGGGATGTGGCAGTGGTGGAGTGGGGGACACACCAGCAGCAGGGTAGAGGGACAAAATAGAAGGAACCTTGGAGGGTAAGGGACATGCGTAAGAATCAAAGTAAGCGGAGCACACAGGATGAGTTGGTTAGGTGACAAGAACGAGCCGATTCGATTTTGGTTCAGGTCTGGATGCAGATCCGGCCTAATAGTGGTGTTCAAAATGTAAACTCTTCAGCCTGGCAGAGGTATGCGCTGTACCGCGTGCCATCTAGGTATGGTACACTGTGATGTTGGATGATTCCCAAGAAAAGGGAAGATGATCAAGGGAAAATTATAGGGTGAATAGAATACAGTGGAAATAATATGCGCGAGAGCAGCATAGCAGGGAATTGGGACATATAGCTGGTCCAGTTGCAGAATCAGAGTCAATGGTTGCCAAAAAGTTATCCACCTTCTCCAATGAAAAAAGGGTCAGAGTGCAGGAGCAATTGGGTGCGAATGGGTGGGGTGTGTACAGAGAGTGGGGTTTGAAACAAAATATTTCGAAGCAAACACAGAATTGAAGCATTCGGCCTTCTCACGAGCGGAGTCAGCTGTGGTGCCATTTGAAGTGAGGGAAGGGGTGGAGGGGGAGCATACACCAGAGACAAACTCAACAAGGTGCAACCAGGTTTTTGAGGAAGGATACAAGTTTGAAAGTTCAGTCTTGAGGCTGTTTTTTGGTTCTCCTGAGAGTGGACTTCTAAGTTTATGTTGACTCTGCAGATCACCTACCTCGAACCTGTGAACTTGTTTCTATGACAGACAGGCTTTGTGAATTTGTAATTGCCAGCCTTCGCTTTAGTTTTCATCCGCTCTCATTCTCTGGAGAATGCGACACAAATTTGACTATTTTCTACGTATCAGACGAATAACGTAACCACCAAGAGTCCGAACCAGATTATATGTCTCCTCCTCCATAGACGACTTAACATTATTTTGTATGGTCCAAACCTTTGTGCTTTTCGTCTGAATATGACAAAATGAAAGTGCAATTTTTGGAGATATGTGGATATGCAATGAAAAGCACATGAAATGTGAATCCACAGCATTCAGTTCTGCAATTTGTATGCAATCGCCCATATGTACAGCTGTACCCAAACTGCACCCCAACTATTCATATTGCTCCCAACTTCCCTGAAAACCCGTTTCATTTGTTTTAAATGATGTGTACAGTCACCTGGCCTTACTTCTGTTGTCACCATATTTGTCACCATGAAACAACTTAAGATACATTCTGTAAAACTGAAGATATGGTGCTGCTTTTCATGTTAAATTAAGAAATGGTGCAGTCAGTATAGCATAAGATCAAAGAACAGTATAGCATAAATGGAATCTCAGACATTACTTTGCCGAAAAAATGTGTGCGTGTGTGTTTTGAAATTTGAAACCTCTCCCCACCCTCTGCCCCCCTCTCCCCCGCCCCCCTCGTTCCATAGCCCGGTCATCCCTAGCACATTATATTTGCCAATGTTAAATCTTCCAATAGTTGGCACAGTGTATACAACATGCATTTTAAGGCCATTTTTCCTGCTAGAGCGGGGGTTAGTCTTGCGGTCCCCATGACAATCTTCTCCATTTTGCCCTATTTTCTGCATCTCTCCTTGTTAACCCCCTTGCCCGCATTTCTTCTTCCACCATCTTTAGCCATGTCTTTCTCGGTCTTCCCCGTCCTCTACTTCCTTCTACATCAATTTCCATCACTCTTCTCAACCAGTCACTTTCATCCTTCCTCAACACATGACCAAACCATCTCAGCCTGTTCCTCTTCACAGCATCAATCACAGGCAATATTCCCATCATCTTTCGCAATTCATCATTTCTCTTCCTCTCTCTCAACGATACTCCGCACATCCATCGAACCATTCGCATTTCCACCCTTTCCAGCCTTCGTTGCTGCTCTACGTTCATTACCCATGTCTCGCTCCCATAAATCATAACACTTCTCACACATGCAGCATACACACCTTTCCCTTCAGCTTCAGCGACACTCTCCTCCTCATCAGCACGCCACTCAGTTCCCGAAACTTCTTCCATGCACATCTCACTCGAGCAACCGTTGCCGAGTCTGATCCACCTTCTCCATTCAGCATGTCTCCGAGGTAGCAAAATGCTTTCACACCTTCCAGCTTCACGCCGTCTCCAAGATCCAACTCAACATTTCCTCCATCTGCAGCTCCCTCTGTGCACACCTTACATTTGAATGTAGCTGCCACACTGGTAAATGACCCTCTCAGACCACTACATTTTTGATGAACCCACTCAGCGCACATTGTACATTGAATGGAGTTCACTCCGACACCCTTCCTGCACACAGCACACGGCCACTTCCCAGTTCTTTCCACCTCACCACATGCTTTACCACTTGCCATCACCTTCGTCTTTCCGATATTCACCTTCAGACCTTTTGTCTCCATACATTCCTTCCACTTGTTCATCTTTTCCTTCAGTCCATCCATACTTTCCGCAATCAACACCAGATCATCTGCATACAACAACTCCCACGGTAAACCCTCCTTTACGTTCTGAGCCAGCACCTCCATCACAGCTACAAATAGTAGTGGACTTAGTACCGACCCCTGATGCACTCCCACCTTCACCTCAAACTCACCACTGTTCCCGTCCTTCGTCCTTACAGCTGTGCGCGCTCTTTTGTACATTGCCATCACTACTCTGATCAACCATTCCTCCACTCCTAACTTCCTCAATGCCCATGTCAATACTTTGCGTGGAACCCTATCGAATGCTTTCTCCAGATCAACAAACCCAAAAAACAACTTCTTCCTCTTCTCCATGTACTTCTCCTGCAACTGCCTCACAATGAAAAGCACATCTGTCGTTCCTCTTCCTGGCATAAATCCAAACTGCATTTCGTCGATCTTCACTTTCTTCCTTATCCTCCTCTCCAACACCCTTTCCAATACCTTCATTCCATGCTCCAATAACTTTATCGCTCGGTACGAGCCACACTCCAGAGGGTCACCTTTCCCCTTGTATAGAGGGACGAGGGTACTCAGTTCCCAATCCACTGGAATGCGGCCTTCTTTCACCACCAGATTACAGATCTCTGTCATTCTCTTCACACCCCAACTTCCTGCTGCCTTCAACATATCTCCCACAACTCCCGTCGGCCCTCCTGCTTTTCCACTCTTCATTGCTGTTATCGCTTCCTCAACTTCCTTCTCAGTTATCTTCTCTGCCGGTCCTAAAACTGGGTTACTCTCTATGTTGCCATCCCATTCATTCTCTGTATTCAACAGCATTTCCATATATCTTTTCCATCTTCCTTTAATTCCATCTGGGTCGACAACGATTTGTCCCACTTCATCCTTCAAGCAACTCACCCCCATCACGTCACACCTCTCTTTCGCTATGTGCTTTGCAATCCTGAATACTGCTTTCTGACCCTCTTCTGAATCCAAGCGTTCTCCGAACATTTTCCTACATGCCTCCTGCGCCTTTGCTACCTCTTTCTTTGCAGCCTTCCTGGCTGCCTTATAACTTTCATGCTCTGCTGTTTCTGCTCCCGTACCCTTCGCCTTCTGCCACTCCTTGAACTTCTTCCTCTTCTCGTCAATCCTCTTTCCAACTTCATCATCCCACCACCATGTTTCCGAGTGCCTCGGTGGTCCTTTTGTCCATCCACATACCTCACCAACGGCTCCCAACAGACTAGCTTTCATTGACATCCAACCACTTTCAAGCTCAACCACATCATCCTCTACCCTACTCAGCCTCTCTTTTAATGCCTCCCTTACTGTCACCTCTTTCAACCTCCACACCTTCATTCTTGGTTGGTATTTCACCCGCCGAGCTCTCCTCGCACCTTTCATTTTTATGTCGCAGACAACCAAGTGGTGCTGTGAAACAGCCTCCTCCCCCGGGATCACCTTTGTGTCCCGGAGGTGCCCCCTATCTCGCCTCCGCACCATCAGGTAGTCAACGGTTGTCGTCGACCCACCTGACGTGTATGTAACAAGCTTATTATCCTCTTTCTGGAACTGAGTATTACAAATCAACAAATCAGCTCCATCAGCAAACTCCAAAATCCTTTCACCTTCTCCATTTCTCACACCATATCCGTAACCCCCATGAACTCCCTCAAAACCATCCATACTCCTTCCCACATGTCCATTCAGGTCTCCTCCCACCACAACAACCTCTTCATCTTTCACGTTTTCCATCAGCTTCACTATCGCACACCAGAACTTGTCCTTCTCTTCATTGCTTTGACCAACCTGCGGAGCATATCCCGAGATGACGTTCACCAAGAGCTTTCCAATCATCATTTTCACCATCATCAACCTATCACTCACTCTAGTCACACTCACCACACTGTCTACAAACTCCTCAGAAAACAGGACACCAACACCATTCACGCCCTCCGGGCACCCTTGCCACACAAACTTGTATTTCTGTCCCTGCCTACGCTTCACCATTCTCACACCACTTCCCTTCCATCTCGTCTCTTGCACACAACATATGTCCACTCTTCTTCTGACCAATACTTCCACCACTTCTCCTGATCTCCCTGTCATTGTCCCTACATTCCATGTCCCAAACCTCAGAAACCGATCTCCACTTCGGGCTGCACCCTGCCAATATGTAGTTGTAATTGTCATGGTTCTCTTTTTGAGGCAATGTTTTTTATGGCCGGATGCCCTTCCTGACGCCAACCCTCTTAGTCGTCTCTTACGACACGCAGGGATACGGTGTACCTATTCTGACCAGGGTACACACTGGGAAACGTTTAAAACATGGAAATTCTGGGGGGGGGGGGAGCCGTCGTCAGCATCACGGCTGCAGTTTAAACATATTCCAACAATATCCAAACAGAACCATGAAAACCATGAAAAACAATCTGGGAAAAGTCTCCAAGCGAGAACGTGGATTTGAGAAGGAAGGAGCAGAGGCGGGAGAGAAACAAGATACAGGGGGCGGGGCACAAGCCGAGATGAGGAGGAGAGCGAACAAACGTGTCCGGGAGGGGAGAAAGAATCAATATAGAATTCTTTGTCTAGGGAGGTGAGGTGAGGGGGAGAAAATAAAATAAAAGAAACAAGCCTATCTGATACATCTCGTGTGTATGAAAGTGTATGAAAGTATATAATCTGATACATCTCGTGACTCGTGAATCTGATACATCCTCCAACCCCCCACCCTACGTCTCTGTCATACACATTACCTCCAAGCTTCATCACCTTCAAGTTAAGCAAGCCCACTATTAACCCCATCATTCAAGTCATTGATGAATGAATATATGAATGATCGTTTTAAGGCCATTTTCCCCGCTAGAGTGTGTGTAAATTGATGTACATTATAAATAATAATGGTCCTAGAATTTACCCTAGAGGTACCTCACTACTTCCAACCTTCAACCCTGACATTCACAGCCACATATTGTTTCCAATCGCTAAGCAAGTTTCCAATCCAGTTAACTACCCTGAGCATGGAAGTACACTACGTGACCAAAAGTATGTGGACACCAGAATATGACACATCTCATTCCAAATTCATGGGCATTAATATGGAGTTGGTGTCCCCATTTGCTGCTTTAACAACCTCCACTCTTCTGGGAAGGCTTTCCACTAGATGTTAGAACATTGCTGTGGGGATTTGCTTATATTCAGCCACAAGAGCATTAGTGAGGTCGGGCACTGATGTTGGGCTATTAGGCCTGGATCGCTGCCGGCGTTCCAATTCATCCCACAGGTGTTCGATGGAGTTCAGGTCAGGGCTCTGTGTAGGCCAGTCAAGTTCTTCCACACCGATCTCGACAAACCATTTCTGTATGGACCTCGCTTTGTGCACGGGGGCATTGTCATGTTGAAACAGGAAAGGGCCTTCCTAGATCTTAGATCTTCACCACATAAGATCTTAGATCTTAAGATCTTAGATCTTAGATGCCACAAAGTTGGAAGCACACAATCGTCTAGAATGCCATTGTATGCTGTAGCGTTTAGATTTCCCTTCACTGTAATTAAGTGGCTGAGCCCAGACCATGAAAAACAGCCCCAGACCATTATTCCTCCTCCACCAAACTTTATAGTTGGCACTATGCATTCAGGCAGTTGCATTCTCCTGGCATCCGCCAAACTCAGATTCGTCCGTCAGACTGCCAGATGGTGAAGCGTGATTCATCACTCCAGAGAACGCATTTCCACTGCTCCAGAGTCCAATGGCAGCGAGCTTTACACCACTCCAGCTGATGCTTGGCATTGCGCATGGTGATCTTAGGCTTGTTTGCGGCTGCTCAGCCATTGAAGCCCATTTCATGAACCTCCCGACAAACAGTTGTTGTGCTGCTATTGCTTCCAGAGGCAGTTTGGAACTCGGTAGTGGGTGTTGCAACCGAGGACAGATTTTTACGCGCTACGCGCTTCAGCACTCGTCGGCCCCGTTCTGTGAGCTTGCGTGGCCTACCACTTCGCGGCTGAGCTGTTGTTTCTCTGAGACGTTTCCACTTTACAATAACAGCATTTACAGTTGAACGGGGCAGCTCTATCAGGGCCGAAATGTGACGAACTGACTTGTTGGAAAGGTGGAATCCTATGACGGTGCCACATTGAAAGTCACTGAGCTCTTCAGTACGCCCATTCTACTGCCAATGTTTGTCTATGGAGATTGCATGGCTGTGTGCTTGATAATTATATATACCTGTCAGCAATGGGTGTGGCTCAAATCGCCTAATCCACTAATTAGAAGGGGTTTCCGCATACTTTTGTTCATGTAGTGTATGTGCACCTACCGTTTCAGCTTTTTGGGGATCTGTTCTCTTCGGGGATAATTCTTTTCGGGAGTCTTGTTCTCATTTACTAGTGTAACTCTGTGTCTTGAACGTATCTGCAGCGGAACACAAAAACATATCTGCAGGAACAAACAAATGCAAACCATTTTTTCCGTTCATAATGAGGGTTGTGCAAGTTTATTTTATGCACATGAACATACTGTATTGTGAAAAGTTTTGTATGTTGGTGAAGTATTTTTTAGTTAAAAAAAAACCCCCAAGGTGTAATGTTCATGGAGGAGTTGCTCCTCCCACATTTTGTATATTATATTTTCTCCACCACCGAAGGTAGACGGAAGTCGTTTTCACCCCTGTCCGCCAGTCTGTTTGTTTGTCTACCAGTTTGTCTGTCTTTGAACAGGATATCTCAAAAAGATATGGGCAGATTCGGTTGAAATTTGGTGGACAGGTTGGGTGTGTGTCAAGGACGAATTGATTAGATTTTGGTAAAGATTTGGATCCGGTACTCAAATTTTTATGCCTCCGCCGACGAAGTTGCCGGAGGCATTATGTTTTCAGGTTGTCCGTCTGGCTGTTCGTCTGTCCATCCGTCCGTCCGTGATAGGTTTTCGTTTCCACGATAACTTGAGAACGGCTAAAGGTGTCTCAGGCAAACTTGGTGCATGTATGTATAATGAGGTAAAGATGAACTGATTCGATTTTGGGGTCATGAGGTGAAATGCCAAAGGTCAGAGGTCATGTTAGCTTTAAAAAAATCCTGTTACCGCGATAACTTGTGAACCAGTGATGGAATTCTGACCAAATTTGGTACAGTTACTCATATGTAGAATGATGTAAAGATTAAATGATTCGATGTTGGGGTCAAGAGGTCAAAGGTCAAAGTTTGTAATAGGTATATAACTTGAGAACGGCTGAAGTGATCCAAATGAAACTTGGTACAGGTATATATAATGATGTTAAGACCAACTGATTATAATTTGGGGCCAGTAAGTCAAAGGTCAAATGTCAAAGTCTGTTATACGTCTATGACTTGAGAACGGTTGAAGTGATCTAATTAAAACTTGGTACAGGTATGAACAATAATGTAAAGATTAACTGATTAGACTTTGGGGTCAAAGGTCAAAGTCTGTAATAGGTCTATAATTTGAGAACAGCTGAAGTGATCCATTTCAAACTTCGTACAGATCTTACTCAGCTTGATGTCGTGGAAACCGAGGCTTTAAAGATCAATGGAATCCCTCGCAATGATGCGGAGTCTATGGGCCTATAACATCGCCATCGCTGACAGGTCGGTGATCTTTCTGTCTTCTTCTGCCTCACTTCTGGTCTTGCACCCTCTGCTCTCTCTGTGCTTTGTCCCCCCTACGTATCTGCAGGAGACACACCGTCCACCAGCAACACCCTCTGAGTGAAATTGCTCAAATCCAGAACCACAGCTCACCTTCAATCATTTCTTCCTCTTTGTTCACACCTATGGAACCACCTTTCATGTTCTCTTCAATCTCATTCTTCCCTCCAGGTCTTCAATACAGCTGTTCATCACCATCTCAAGTCACCCCCCATCTAAAACAATGTTATTTTCTGCACACGTTAAACCACCTCCCACTTCTCCCAAAACTCTGCTTACGTATTCGCGTTGTTCACCCCTTGCTTTCTACCCTACCGCTCATCATTACCTGCATCCCCTGGTTGCCTGTCACCATCGATTTTCTCCTTCTGCCATGGTGTTGGCGTTACCCCCTTTTCTCCTGCTGTTCCCTTTGTTACCTCTGCCACCGAAGGTGAATGGAGGTTATGTTTTCACCCATATCTGTCTGTTTGTCTGTCTGTGACCAGGATGTCTCAAACCGTTGTGGACGGATTTGGATGAAATTTGGTGGAGAGGTTTGGTATGTGACAATGACGAAATGATTTGATTTTGGTGAAGATCTAGGTTCGGATTTGGATCCGAGAATTTTTAAAGTTTTTCTTCACCAATGAGAGATAAGGCAAAAAACGATATTTATATACAGTGGCGTCGTGATGGGGGGCAGAGGGGGCGACCGCACCAGGCGCGATGTGAATGGGGCACCAAAGTACACCCTCAAAAAACCGTTTTCATGCTCCATTTGTTTGTATTGTATATAAATTATAATACAACAAACTCGTGAGATCATGAGAAGCAACTTTCAGAACCACGTTTTATCGTTTAAAAATCCGTGCTATGTGTCAAGTATCAAGTCGATGTTATCTTACTCTTTCCATCTGGATTAACTTTTTCCCTAATTCCCATTTCTATTGCACAGTAAATAAATCCGTGTTATGGTGTTAGTAATTATCGGGCTGCCTGCTGCATAAATCTCTTATCTTGTATAAGGAGGTTTAATCTGCACCCGGTAACATGGAGATCGCCCATTGGCCCAAGGATGGAGGGGTGTAACTGTTGGGCGTTTGTTTCTCACGTGTTGATCAGATGCAGATGTCTCGTGCCGTACGAGCCCAATTAGTGACGTCCAGGATCAGGTGTCATGTTAGCCATGACGTATGACATGTGACGTATGATGTCGACATGTGTTTTATAGTCCTTGAGCCAGACCAAAAGTAATGCTCCGGCGGGGGGAGTAATTCTCATTATGATTTTCCATTAGACCAATGTCTCAAGTGTCAGAAAAGGTGTGATGGACATCTGAGAACGGTAGCTTAGTGCCCGGATGGACGCCATCTTTGAAACCACCCAGCTCGAAAATGCCCATTTGGTGGGGTACATTGTTGCACGTGTATCTGGACTTCTATACTAGCTATCGATGTGCGGTTGACGACTAAATATACGTCCGATGTGTACCGTCTAAATAAAAAATAATATGAAGCATTTTGTTTTAGATTAATTATTATAAAAATCAATTATCGAAAAAAAATCATATATTTTTCAATATTTTATTATTAGACTTGTACTTTTTTTAGTGAAACAACACTGGTATGATTTTCCAAATTATGCATTGTGCTACACCGTTTATCTGTCTATAAAAATAACTCAAAAACTAAAACATATCATCCACCACGAGTTTACAACAAATAAATGTAAAGAGGCATAAAATGACTTAGGCCGCCGCTGGCATTATCTATTCTGACGATAACGCAAGTTAGGAATGTCGTACGGAGAGGATTTTAACACCATACGATATCTAATAAGCAGGCGGAAATTGTTACATAGGAAATCTGCACTTTGGTGGCCATCTTGGATTTCAAAATGGCCGCCAATTATATTAATTATTCATTACTAGAGTTTGGAAAGACGTATGGAGCTGATTTTAACACCATACTGTGGCGGACACAAAAGCCCACTGGCGTGGTGACATCATTCCACGCACCGAGTGGGCGGTGGCCACGCCCGAGGGGTAGGCGTGGCCTCATGATATACCCCGGGCGACCAGCCCGGAGGAGTTTAGTGTTACAGTGTAGTCTTACAATAAAGACGTTTATATGTTACCGCTTGTCCGCTTCCTCCTTGCTCACAAGCAGCGCGCGTAACGCCGCGCTTTACTGGTGACCCTCGACGTTGGATCTGCCGGAGCGATCCTTCCACACGCGACGCCATCGCCATGGCCGCCTTCGTCAAACTTCCGGAATTTTGGGAGGCTCAGGCCGAAGTCTGGTTCGTCCAGGCCGAAGCCCAATTTCAGCTTCGGCACCTCACCGGCGATGACACGCGCTACTGCCACGTCGTCGCCTCCCTCGGGCCCGGCACGGCCGCTCGAGTTGTGTCCGTCCTTCGCCACCCACCGGACGGCCACAAGTACGAGGCACTCAAGCGGCTACTCCTAGCCACGTTCAGCCTCACGGACGACGCACGGGCCGACCGCCTCCTGGATCTCCCCGAGCTCGGTGAGACGCGCCCGTCGGTCCGAATGGACCATATGCTGTCACTGTTGGGCGACGAAGCCCCCGGTTCGCTATTCCGGGCGCTTTTCCGTCGCCAACTTCCAGCGCAGGTTCGCCTCGCGTTGGCCGGGACCGGGCTAACGGAACCCCGAGCATTGGCGGCCGAGGCGGACAAGTACTTCGCCGCTTCGGACACGCGGGCGAGCGTTGGCGTGGCCGTCACGGCCTTCGACGCTGATGTTCCACAGCATCATCTTCTACAGCACGCTGATGTTCCACAGCATCATCTTCTACAGCACGCTGATGTTCCACAGCATCATCTTCTACAGCACGCTGATGTTCCACAGCATCATCTTCTACAGCACGCTGTGGTTCAGCAGCATGCTGATACGCACCTCGTGAACGCCGCCACGCCCCGCCCACCGCCGCGGCGAAAACCGCCACCGCGGGGAAACCCGTCGACTCCACCGGCCTGGCGGAGCCAGCCGCACTCCTCCAGCTCCACCACCTGGTGCTGGTTCCACGCCAAGTTCGGCCACGAAGCTCGGCGGTGTCATCCGCCGTGGTCTTTCAACGGGTCGGGAAACGCCCGGGCCGGCGCTCAATTGTGGCGATGAGCGCCGGCCGTTCGAGCAGCCTGCTGTTCATAACGGACACCTTCTCCGGGCGCCGTTACCTGTGCGACACGGGAGCACAGGTGAGTGTCATTCCCGCCGGCACGTCAGACAAGCACGCCGCGGGTGGGGGCCCCGCGCTGCTTGCCGCGAACGGGACGCCCATCCGTACGTACGGAAAACGCTGCCTCTCTCTGCGGTTTGGAGGGCAGGTTTTCCGATGGACGTTCGTCACCGCCGACGTGCCCATGGCACTGCTTGGCGCGGACTTCCTGTGCGCTAATGGGCTCCTGGTCGACGTCAAGCGCAGACGGCTTGTCCAGGCCGAGACGTTCAGCTCGCTCGCATGTGCGTTGCCCAGCTCAACGAGCGGCTTGCCAAGCGGCTTGCCGAACGATTCGGTTCCGGCCACGTTGGTCTGTACGCTTCCGGCAGCGGACGCATTCACCCGCCTCCTCGCCGGCTTCCCGGCCCTCACGCGGCCCACCTTCTCGGCGGGGGCCGTCAAGCACGGGGTGGCCCATCACATCCCCACCGTCGGGCCACCGGTCTACGCCCGGGCACGCCGCCTCGAGCCGACGAAGCTGGCGGTGGCAAAAGCGGAGTTCGCTACCCTGGAGCGACTCGGCATCGTTCGGCGCTCAGAGAGCGCTTGGGCGTCGCCGCTGCACATCGTGCCGAAGCCCGGCGGGGGATGGCGACCGTGCGGGGACTATCGCCGTCTCAATGACGCCACGACTCCCGACCGCTACCCCGTCCCCCACATTCAGGACTTTTCCGCCCGTTTGGCGGGCAGGTCCTTCTTCTCGAAGGTGGACCTCATACGCGGCTACCATCAGGTCCCCGTCAGGCCGGAGGACGTCCCGAAGACGGCGGTCATCACGCCATTCGGACTCTTCGAGTTCCTGCGCATGCCCTTCGGTCTGAAGAATGCGGCTCAGGCGTTCCAGCGACTGATGGACAGCGTCCTGCACGAGTTTGATTTTGTCTATGTCTACCTGGACGATATCCTCGTCGCCAGCGCGTCCCGCGAAGAGCACCTACGCCACCTCCGCACGCTCTTCGAACGCCTGGGCCAGCATGGCCTGATTGTGAACCCCGCAAAGTGCCGGTTCGGCGCCGCCACAATCGATTTTCTGGGGCACCGTGTCACCAGGCACGGCGCCGTCCCCCTGCCGGCCAAGGTGGAGGCGGTGAAGGGGTTTCCGCGCCCCCGCACGATCAGAGGGCTGCAGGAGTTCCTGGGCATGGTGAACTTTTACCATCGGTTCCTGCCCCGTATCGCCCAGCTCCTGCGCCCCCTGCACGAAGCTCTCCGAGGTAAGCCGGGCAAAGGCGACGTTACCTGGACCGAGCAGATGGACACGGCATTCACGGGCGCGAAGCTCGCCTTGGCTAACGCCACCATGCTCGCGCACCCGGCGCCCGATGCACCGATCGCCCTCACCACCGATGCCTCGGACTACGCGGTGGGCGCGGTGCACGAGCAATGGGTGCGTGGAGCTTGGCAACCGCTGGCGTTCTTTAGCCGGCAGCTTCGCCCGCCCGAACGCCGTTACAGTACCTTCGACCGCGAGTTGCTCGGACTTCACTTGGCGGTCAGGCACTTCCGCCATCTGCTCGAGGGCCGGGCGTTCACTGCCTTCGTCGACCACAAGCCGCTGATCTTCGCGATGGGCAAGGTCACCGAGCCGTGGTCGGCCCGGCAGCAGCGTCACCTCTCGGCCGTGTCCGAGTACACGACGGACATCCAGCACGTCGCGGGGAAGGACAACCCGGTGGCGGATTGCCTTTCCCGGGCCGTCGCCCACGCAGTCCACCTCGGCATCGACTATGCCCGGATGGCAGCGGACCAGGCCGCTGACCCCGACGTCCAGGCCTTGCGGACCGCCGTCACGGGCCTCCGCGTCACCGAGGTGCCGTTCGACGGCGCGGGCGCGGCTCTCTTGTGCGACGTCTCCCTCGGGCGTCCTCGCCCCATTGTGCCCGCGGGCTGGCAGCGCCAGGTGTTTGACGCCATCCACGGCCTGTCCCACCCGGGCGCGAGGGCCTCCCAAAGGCTGATCGCCGACAAGTTCGTCTGGCATGGCCTCCGGAAGGCCGTCCGCGGCTGGGCCAGGACGTGCCTCGCGTGCCAGCGCGCCAAGGTGCACCGGCACACCCAGGCCCCGTTGGCCCCGTTCACGGTGCCGGAACGCCGGTTTGACCACGTCCACGTGGACCTGGTGGGACCTCTGCCCCCCTCGCGGGGTTTCACCTACGTCCTCACCATGGTGGACCGCACCACCCGGTGGCCGGAGGCCGTGCCCTTGGCGTCGACAACGGCGGCCGATGTCGCGCAGGCTTTCATCGCCACCTGGGTCGCCCGGTTCGGCGCCCCCTCAGACATCTCATCCGACCGCGGCCCCCAGTTCACCTCGGAGCTCTGGGGGGCGGTTGCGCAGGGGCTCGGGGTCCGGCTGCACCGAACCACGGCCTACCACCCCCAGGCTAACGGCCTGTGTGAGCGATTTCACCGCTCATTGAAGGCCGCGCTCCGGGCCACCCTCCGCGACGGCGGCTGGGTCGACAGGCTCCCCTGGGTCCTGCTGGGCCTCCGGACGGCGCCCAAGGAGGACCTGCGCGCATCCGCGGCGGAGTTGGTCTTCGGGCAACCGCTGCGGGTGCCGGGCGAGTTCCTCCCCGACTCCACGGCACCATGGTCCGCGGCACAGCAGCGCTCCGCTCTGCAAGAGACCGCCCAGAGGTTCGCCCCGGTGCCAACGGCATGCCACGGGCACCCACCGACGCACGTCGCCCCGGAGCTTCGCACGGCGGAGTACGTCTTCGTCCGCCACGATGCCCATCGGACACCACTGCGGCCCCCGTACGACGGGCCTTTCCGCGTGCTGGAGACCGGGGCGAAGCACTTCACCCTGGACATCGGCGGTACTCCTGACCGCGTTTCGGTAGACCGCCTCAAGCCGGCCCACCTCGATGTGGACCATCCACCGCCAGTGGCCCGACCCCCACGTCGGGGCCGCCCTCCTGCGGGCGGACCCCCGGCACCGCCCAGCCCCGCCGCCACGGCACCCCCCGGTCCTGCACCCATCCCAGGGGCAGCCAGGGGCATCCCACCTGGTATCCCTGCACCCCGGACGCCGCCGATCGCCAGGGGGCGCTTCGGCCGGGTCATTCGTCTGCCCCGCAAACTGGCCCTCCAGGTGCGCGGGAATTCTGGGGGGGCGCGTGTGGCGGACACAAAAGCCCACTGGCGTGGTGACATCATTCCACGCACCGAGTGGGCGGTGGCCACGCCCGAGGGGTAGGCGTGGCCTCATGATATACCCCGGGCGACCAGCCCGGAGGAGTTTAGTGTTACAGTGTAGTCTTACAATAAAGACGTTTATATGTTACCGCTTGTCCGCTTCCTCCTTGCTCACAAGCAGCGCGCGTAACGCCGCGCTTTAATACGATGTATATTCCTAATAAGCAAGCGGAGGTATCATTGAACATGTCATGTTTTAGTCAAATAACACCGGTATGATCTTCCAAATTATACATTTTGCTAAACCGTTTATCTGTCTATAAAGATTTTCAGGCAATTTGGCCTGCATTATAATAGAGAACAACATATGCTATACAATATACAGTGCACACAAAGTTAATCATCAGAGTCGCCATCAGAGTCATTGGCATCCTGAGCCACGATAGCATCATCCTGCACCATGTTGGAGCATCCCTGCAGCTTACACACAACAGTGCACTTCAACCCATTCAGTATGCAGGAGCAATCTGACGGTCGACACGTCCTTCTGCATGTGCATGAGATGAGATTCAAGACGACATCTGGAGCTGGTAGACCCGCCATCCATCGGATTGTGAGCGAACCGCCATCATCGAGTTCCCAACCATGTCCTGCTGATGGTGTTGGGACGTCTGGTAGGTTTTCAAGGCTGCGTCGCCAGATAGCCGCCTGATAGTTGGCCCTAAGCGTATGCTGCATCAAGGAGTCTTCACAAGGCGGCAATTGTCCAGATTCGATCTGGCCCTTCTTTGCACAGAACATGTGATAACGGAGCAAATTAACACCGACGATCTTCGTGTTCTTGGCGTACAGCTGACACGTGAAGGCCTGAATGCTATTGAAGACGTCTGTTGGTACATTCCACGAAGATCCCAGATCTGTGAATGCTTGAAGATACAGCTCATTCGCTTGCACAAGCTTCAAAGCCTTTATCTTTCCTTGGCTAGCCAGAGCACTCACAGTGTCACACCCGCTCCATGCATGAAGCCCTGGCAATGCACTGCAAACTCCAGACCCCAATACCGCAGCCAACTTTCCAACGTCGATCATTCTGACTCGAACCTTTGTTCCTCGTCTGATGAAGAGCTGACTATCGATGGTTCTGCTGAGATGAAGACTGATGATCAGAACGTCGGTGTCATCTGCCACTAAGATGATCGTCTTGTAGTGGGTAGCGGCGTGCTTTGCGTGGAGAAACATACGCGTGTCTGCTTCCTCGTGGCTACATTCGAGTGCTTGCACCAACTTCCACCTATCGCGGGTCAGTACCAGACATTTTTCACCACAGGTGACATACAGTGTTCTGTTGCCTAGCTTTTCGCGATTTGTTTCATGTTTCCACGACTCCGCCAGAAACACAACCAGTTTCTCCTTTGTCTGGCTGCAAGCTAGGAGACGCCGCCAGTTCATGATTTTGTGTGCGGGTCTGATCTCGCTGAAACTGATGCCTTCATTTGAACCGCGGTTCACACGCTCAGCTGCTTTGATGGATTCTTCTGTGTATGTGTCAAAGACAACATCGATGCACTCACTGCCTTGACCAGCGTGAAGCGCTGCAGCAAGGATGCGGTCAGATAGTTCTTCGAACGTGTCGTTCTCGCCATGCATCTTTTGTATGAGAGCCATCGCATCAATTATTGTTGCACTTCGCTTGTCAACGTTCTCGGCTGGTTCCACAAGACCTTCCATGTGTTTCGCAAGTGCAGCTTTGTTCGTTTTTTTCATTGACCCATCAACGTTTGCCAAAGACCATGGTAACGGCCCTAGTGGGTGACAAAGGACAAGTTGCATGTCGAGGTTCCTTGTCTTGGCGATGAGTATCATGGTGGCAAACAGTTGTCTGTCAGCTCTCAGGACGATCTCCTTGTTTGTGCCCTTCACAACTTTCTGCTTGATCTTACCAAAGGTCTTCAAGTTTAGCTTGTTCAATGTGTCATGAAAGCCTGTTCCCTCTTCAAGACGTTTCTGGAAGCTTTGATACGCCGCTTCCCCCTTTTGCAGGGTGTTGAGTAGGTCATTAGAAACGTCCTCCCTCGCAGCCGCTCCGGTAGATATACTGAGAAGACATGACGGATCATCGGCGAATGGATTGGTCCAGTCATTTTCCAGTAGATCACAGATAGCTGTGACGCCAGACTCATCACGTTTGATGCGAGAAGTAGACAAGTCAGGGTGCTTGGCGTGAGATGTGTCGCTGCCATTCACAAGGATAGTTTCTCGTAGTTGCCTCAGTGCAGTAGCCCGATTTTCTGCAGTTAGATAGTATCGTGACACAGCCCCTTGTCGAAGACTAAAACCTCGTGTTCCTCCAGCTGTTTGCGTATCTTTGTTTACTGTTTCTTCTGTTGTCTGATCAACAGCGATTCTGGCAAATGGATTCCCTGGTCTAAGCTGTACGGAGAAGTAGCCTTGATTGAAATGCCTGTACAACTCGGGGCATGTTTCGTGGAGTTGCGTCATCTGTGCATAGTACACTGGTAGATATCTAGCATAGTTCACCTTGTTCATTGCGAAACACCAAGGGATCACTCTTCTGACACAAGCCAAGTGAAGCATCCAGTCGCCTTCTCTATCCGCACGAATCAACCCCAGCAGGGTCTCTACCATATCAATATACATCTTCCAGAAGCGAGCCAGGTCTCCATGTTTGGTTCGCAGAAAATGTAGGTATTTCGCGAACATGTCAAAGCTCTGTACACATGAATCATCATCGAGAGCAGCAGCGAGAGTCTCGTGGCAAACATCCTCCTTGATGCTGCGAATTTTGAGGTCAGTGCTTCGAATCTGGGGTTCCTTGTCAGGATGATTGCTTTCTATCCACACCTGGAAGCCCTTCCAAATGATGCGCATTAGTGCCTCGTACATCAACTTGTGGAGTCGCACAGCACGGTTGTATTGCTTGCCTTCCAGAACCCTGTTGATGGAACCTTCAGCGATTACTCCTGACTCAACAGCTACATCCCGAAGGCCTGCATCTCCAAACATTTTCCCAATGCTCGACATGAAGTTACAGATGGTATGGAAGTTCCCCATCATGAGCACGATTCTTCCATATCGATCGACATCTTTCCATGCTATTTCGGTCGCCTTAGCAAATAGTGCCTGGTCTAGCACCACCGGTATACGCTCAAGCTGAAGTGATGACATGATGTTCAGAGCTTCTCTGAGGATTTCTTGCACTGTTGCCATATCTGTGGCAGGCGCGTTTATAGTCGGCAGGTAGCCAACTACATCTTCCGTCACCTGAACACGATCTCTAGTCATGATGTTGAAACCAGTCCACGAACTGATTGTCTGGTCGCATGGTTCCAGCATGCGAGTCATAATCCATACGTGATTTCGGCGATGCGCAAGGGATGTTGCGCCTGCAAGAGTGTCAGAAAGATCTGCAGGCTTGATTGCAGGTGGGCCCTCTCGTTTCCCACCGCTGTATATTGGAACTAAATCGCTGGATGACGGGATAGATCGCTTCTTATCTGCTTTGGATACTGCCGATGGAGGTTGGGGCGGCAAACACGACTGCGACTTCGGTTGGACGATGATACCGTTGACGCGATGCGATGTTCCGCCACCACTCAGCGATTCCTCTAGCCTGTCGATGTTATCGAATGCTAATACAGTCGGGACCGAAGGGTGCACATGTGACGGAAGTGGTACTGTATCTTTCTCCACACTTGCTAATTTGTCTATGCATAGCGCTGTCTCGATTTCTTCCAGAACTGTGTACGAACATCCGTGCCCGAGTCGATTCAATATTCTGATGACCTCTGTATTACCGGTGAGCGTTTTCATGACCCACGGAAGTAGGACATGCTTCGATGTTCTGATGGTACCCCGGTGTACAGCATTGATGATATCTTGAGCCATCGACCATACCAGTGTGTCGGCACGCGCAGAGCTACCCCCACTCCCGCAAATCAAAGTATGCAGAAATACACGAAGAGAATCTGGTATCTTCATGTAATCTGAAGTGAGTTCTGCTGGCTGAGGCGGCCAACGTTCATTGTAATGAGCATCTTTGATCTGGTGTCGCAGTGAAGTAGCTGCACGCACAATGTTACTTTCACCGTCCGTTCGTTCAAATGCTTTCACTTCTGCTTTCAGGTTTACGCACTCTGCAGCAATCTCTCGCTTTGTCAGATTATCGGGCATCAAGTATACACGGTGTTTCACATTGAAGAAGATGAGCGATTCTCCAAACTCTCTTTGTAATGTGCGCTGCAGATTCTTCTTGATGGAGTCACGAACATCAACTGAAAATGTATCTGAAGACAGGATATCTGTTGCAACATCAACTATTGGAACAATCCTCGGGTTCAAGAACAAGTCAGTGCGAATGAAATTGAATATACATCGTATCATTTCTTTTTTCTCGATATTATCTTCAATGTCAGTTTCTACTTGAGGTTTTTGGGGCCGTGTGTAGTTTCTATAGCAGGAGAAGTGGTAGTGAGCCTCAGCTGCAACCATATCTTGTGTAGTCAATGCCAAAACTCTCTCATCATTGCGAGCTGTCGCAGCATCTCTTATTGTCTTATCTGCTCGAAGTTCAACAGCCAAGACAACTGTTTCACGGGTACGACTGCCTTTTATGAATTTTGAAGCACGCTGGCAAAAAATGCATTTATCATCGTAGACCGTTGAAGTTGATCCTGTCTCTTCCCGTGATGATCGCCGTCGCACCGCATCGCCAGTATCAACTGAAGAACTTCTAGCTGCATTGGTCAAAGTAGCGAGGTGGTTTTTGTGAGTGAAGTCTGATCTACAAGCCCTATGGTATAATATTGGAATATTAGGAAGTTCAACTGCGCCTTCTTGGACTAGCTTTAGAATTGGATAAAAGTTTCTAACTGCGGCTGCGTCACACAATGTCTTCCAAGAACTGTTGCCCGCTGCCTTGCTTAGTTCAGAGAGTGGCGACTTCTTGCTGCACAGGATGCACGTTCCGGACTCAGGTTCAATCTTCGCCCGTTTCGCCTCGACACCGGCCATCTCAGCTGAAAGAACAAAAAGACTGACGTTAGATTACTCCGATATCCGAAAAGCTCGCCAGCTTACATAGACATACTCATCCAAGTCAGTGAACATGTTAGATGGCGCCACAATACAACTCTATAATAGAGTTGTATGTGGCGCCATCTAACATGTTCACTTTTAGTTCTTAAGCCACCCACCCCCCCCCCCCCCCCCCCTCAGAAATTAATCAGGTCACCGCAACAAATCTCAGACTGAGATATAGAATATAGAATATAGATATAGAATAGACTGACGTCACTTTCGGCACTGGGTTCTGTGGGTTGATTATCGGCGGGAAATTCCAACTGACATAGTTTCGGTTTGTGGAAAGTGCATGCCTTTTCATATATTTTTTGTGTACACTCGTGGTGGATGATATGTTTTAGTTTTTGAGTTATTTTTATAGACAGATAAACGGTGTAGCACAATGCATAATTTGGAAAATCATACCAGTGTTGTTTCACTAAAAAAAGTACAAGTCTAATAATAAAATATTGAAAAATATATGATTTTTTTTCGATAATTGATTTTTATAATAATTAATCTAAAACAAAATGCTTCATATTATTTTTTATTTAGACGGTACACATCGGACGTATATTTAGTCGTCAACCGCACATCGATAGCTAGTATAGAAGTCCAGATACACGTGCAACAATGTACCCCACCAAATGGGCATTTTCGAGCTGGGTGGTTTCAAAGATGGCGTCCATCCGGGCACTAAGCTACCGTTCTCAGATGTCCATCACACCTTTTCTGACACTTGAGACATTGGTCTAATGGAAAATCATAATGAGAATTACTCCCCCCCCCCCGGAGCATTCACTTCAAAAAATGGCCGGTTGGCTCAAGGACTATTAGGGGAAAAAGTGAAGGTGCTGGCTCTCCAAGGGACTGGACACAAAGGTAAACGTGGTGAGAGTGAGCAAGGGTAAACGTGGTGAGAGTGAGCAAAGGTAAACGTGGTGAGAGTGAGCAAAGGTAAACGTGGTGAGAGTGAGATGCCTCAGCGAGTGTGATGGATTTGAAGGATACCTTAGAGGTAGCACAATCGCCTTCAAGCTGTCCACCCTGGGTTCGAATCCCGACGCAGCTATAAACTGTTATCCTGGTGTTTAACTGGAGGAGTAATTCATCGGTGTGTGCGCCATCCCTCGGATGGACGTTAAGCTGGCCGTCCTATCTGTCGGCATCAGTTGGTGGACGTCAAATATCTGACGGTGTTCTTCGGAAAGAGTAGGGGAGATGTCCCTAGTCCATGGCCTAATCACAGACACAACAGTTTGCTTGCCGACTGAGGCCTACAACTACAATATTAATACTATAGTGTTCATTTGTGATTGGAATGATGAATGACGCTGTTTGGAATGAAAATATAGTGTTTGAGGGGAAACAACAGGAAAAAACACTGGGGAAAAAAAAATGCTGAGCTCGCTGGGGAAGCTCAGAACTCGTTCATTTGGCCCCCTCAATCGGAATTTCTGACTATGTCATTGCCTGCAGGGGGCGCTATTTTTTACCTTCGCCCTGAGCGCCACAAACCATCACGACGCCAAATATATATATATATATATATATATATATATACATATATATATATATATATATATATATATATATATATATATATATATATATATATATATTGTTGCGGTTTTGAGAACCCACACTTGTAAATAAATATAATATCATTAAAGGTTAAAGGTAGCACCCCATAGATAGGCCACAAGCAACACGTAGGTCACCATAGGACATCAGTTATTTCTTAGTATGTGTTAGATAAGGCCATTTTCCAATAGTTGAATCTGCGTTGCGTCAATCAAATAAGAGTAGGCCCTTTCGTTCATTTTGCAGCCTCCGTCCAAGCGACGCCATTAAGCGCGCTCCCCAGTCTGTGTCCCATGGCCCCTCCCAATTTGGTACGCTCCTTGGCCGCAGCTTTCGCTGCCCGTGAGCTCGCTCAACGCCGCCATAAGCCACGAGGTAAAGCCCGGAAAAAGGGGGCGGAGCACCAGGGAGGTGGTGTGGCCACGTCACCCAGCCGTCAGGGCGGGGCCGGTAAGCCATAATCAGCCAACCAGGGCTGGAGTGACATCGCCTGACAGGGCGTGGTTGGGGCTTGCGGAGCGATCGCTGGCTTGACTTATAAAAGCCAGCGCACAAAGCCCTCGTAGGGACTTATCGTTGTGGAGAGGACTGTGCAGAAAGAACTCGCTGGCGCTGATTACCGGAGGACTGGCACAATTTGCAGCGTGATGAAGGACTGATCGTTGCGGAAAAGCGCTGATGGTATTACAGAGGACTGTCATGATTACGAAGAACTCGCGAGTAAAAGGACATTGGGGAGGGGGCGTTTGGCGCGAGCCGTGTGCATATTACGTACGCGATATACCAGCTTTCCCCTCCACCCCCCGCCCCCCCCCCCTTCATTATAAGTGTCCGCTCGTGTTCTGCTACACGAGGAGCTGCCTGCCGGGTTTCGTCTGCTGGACCGGAGCCGGACTGGAGCCTGGATCCCATCGCCGGACCTTTCACCCTACCATCTGCAATCACCGTGTGAGTGTCTGTATGTGAGACGGGCCCGTTTGTCCAGGGAATAAGTTAAGCCTGTAGTTAAGACTGCCCTGTGTACTTTTCCTTCCTCTTTCTTTCTTGTACATTCCTTTTGTTTCCTCTTCTTCTTGTACAAAGTGTAATAAATTGCTCTGTTCTTCCTATTTTCCTGGTTTCCTCTCCATCCGATCGCATTAGTCTCTTCTCTAATTGGGTAAGCGTGGCACGATCGCAACCGCTTAGAATCGGGTCTAGTCACTTACTTAACAGCTCGGATCGCGGATTGCTATCCGCTCGGCATATCCCATCAATATCCGTGGTTCGAGCTGGAGTTATTTCCTTGCTTACTGGGCGGCGTTAATAAGTAGGTAATAAGAAGATGGCTTACAACCTTAGTTAACGTCGTCCGGAAGTGACATCATAACTCCCGGATCCCGTCGGCCAGATAAAAGACAAGGGGATTAATCCCCCCTTGATAAGGGGAGAGCCGACGTTCGAGATCCGCAACAATATATATATATATCCTATATATGTATATGAATATATATGTATATGAATATATATATATATATATATATATATATATATATATATAAATATATATATATATATATTTATATATATTTATATATATATATATATATATAAATATATATAAATATATATATATTTATATATATATATATATATATATATATATATATATATATATATATATATATTCATATACATATATAGGATATATATATATTGTTGCGGATCTCGAACGTCGGCGTCCCGGTAGTTAATTCCATAAAGCATACATTGAAGGACACTATAAAACCCTTGTTCAGTAGTTTATTTCCTTATTATGTGTATCAGGGTAAGGCCTTGTCTTCCATTAAAATGACACTCCATTGCACCAAGTGAAATAGATAGATTCCCTTCATTCCCATTCCCAAAACCTCCATTTCCCCTTTCGTCATGGCCAAGCCAGTTTGTTACAGCTGTGGGTTGTTTTCGCTCCAAAACCACCATTGAACATGTGCTCGGGTCGGGGAAGAAAGGCGTGCCTGCCCGTCGTCATCAAGGGCGGAGCCAGAGGGTCGCGCGACCAACCAGGGCCGAGGTGAGCACACCGATGGGCGTGTCCTGAAGGCCAGCGGCTTAATCGCTGGAGGCGCTATAAAGGCGCGCGCGCAAGAAGTTCCGAAGAGCTGAGTTGTGTGGTTTTTGGTCAGAGTTGGTCGTCAGTGGTGGTCAGTGGTTGAGTCGAGTGGTTGCGTTGGTTGCGTCGAGTTGTCGGTGGTGAGGAGTGATTGGGCCAAGAGAGAGAGAACGAGTGGTTGGACCAAGAAAGAGAGAGGAGAGAACCCGTCACGCCAGACCCCCCACCAGCGCGTCGGCTCCACCAAGCAGCTCCGACCCGTGATCCCGCGGACACGACAGGATCGGTGGCATCAGCGGCCGTCGAGGTCCAGCCCGACGTCCCGTGCGGGATCAAGCTCCAGCCAGCTCCGTGCCGTCCTCCCCCTCCAGCCACACACCTCCTTCCAGCCAATCCACTCTGCAATTCCCCATTCGTGTACGTGAGTTTGTTCTGTTTGTTCTGTCCAGGGAATAAGTTAAGCTTGTATAGTTAAGCTAGTAATTTTCACTGTGTCACCTGCTTTTTCAATGTTCCCTGTACATAACCGTGACTGCTCCTTTTGCTTGTGTGTGTAAATAATAAATCCCGTTACTCTTCTGTATGTCTTCTTCTTCCTCTTTACATTCGGTCGCTTTAGAGTTTTCCATATTGAATATCTGTGGCGCGATACGGCCAACGTTCGGGTGAATCGGGTGAATCGGGGAAACTGTTAGGTCGCGGTGCCATCCGCTCGGCAAACATAACATCCTTAACCGCGGACCGTAACAATTGGTGTCTGGGAGTGAGATTCGGGGCCCGAACCAAATTTTTAAAATATCTATAAAAAAAATTTGGTCAAAATTTGGAGCGGCCGAAATTTGGTTTGTTTTAAAAAAAAAAACCGAACTTTGAAATCGCGCCATGGCTGGTCAAGGCGATCGGATGCAGGTGGGTGAGCTAGAGGAGGGGTTAGGAGTAACCCAGGATCAGAGGGACGAAGTAGAGGAGAACAAGGAGGTGGTTGAGGAGGTTTCAGGCGCGCAAGATGGCGCTCTCGCGCACGAGGTTGCGGGCGCGCAAAATGGCGCCTCGCACATGGCTACGGCGGCCGCACCCGCTGCACAAGTGGGAGGGATGGCCCAAATGCAGGCCCTCATGGAGCAATTTATGGCACAAATGCAGGCGTCCCTCAACCTGCAGAAGGACGAGATGAGGGCTAATAGTCAGCAATTGGGGAACCAGATGGATGCTCAGAGTGAGCAATTAAGAGACGGGTTAAACAATATGGGAAATAAATTTGAGGGATTAGACAATGGGATAGAAGGGATGAAACATGGGTTAACGGGGGTGGAAAATAGAATGGCTGCCCAGGAGAATCAGATAGAGGGGGTGAAAAATGGGTTAAGGGGGTTAGAAAACACAATGGACGACAAATTGCGGGAAGTAGGGGAGCAATCCGCCCGGGAAATCAAACGGATGGGGAACCAGATAGAGGAGGTGAAAATCGGGGTAGAAACCAAATTGGATGCTCAGAGGGATGAATTGGGACAGATGAGGGTGGCATCTACAAAAGAGAGGGAGGAGATGAAGGAGGAGATACGACGAGGTGTAAGTGAGGAGGTCTCGGGGGTACGCGAGGAGGTAAAGCGAGGCGAAAAGCGTATGGAGAAAGAGGTGAGGAATAATACGGCAAAGTTACAAGGGGGCATAGAGGACCTGACGGAGGAGGTGGAACAGCTGACGGTGGGACAGACGGAGTTAGTGGAGCAGGTACAAAGGAATACTGCGGTACTAGGAGGGTTAAAAGCGACACAAAGAGACATCAAGGACGACTTGATAGCGACGAAGAGGCAATGTCAGATGGTACATGAGGGACTGACAACGAGGTTGGACGAGGTG
This sequence comes from Myxine glutinosa, assembly GCF_964187855.1. NCBI lineage: Eukaryota > Metazoa > Chordata > Myxini > Myxiniformes > Myxinidae > Myxine > Myxine glutinosa. The sequence goes on along the minus strand of NC_136262.1, from coordinate 100,276,419 downwards.
ACAGAAGTAATGGAGATGAAGGACCGGGAGGTGAGGACGCACATAGAGACGGTCAAGATAGCCTTAGAGGACGAACTTGAGGAGACGCACCGGGAAATAAAAGAGGTGAAGCAAAAATTAGAGGAAGTGGAAGAAGAGGTGAGTGAAATTAAGAAGAGACGGACAGAAACGAAGAGAGAAATACAGGAGGAGGTGATGGAATATGTACAAGGTCGGTGCTCAACTCATAATGGAGTGCTCACTAAACAAATAAAGAGTTTGCATGTGGCAGAGGAGGTGCGACGACGAGGTGCCAAGGTGAGTGGCGATATACGTGGAAATGTACATGATGTGAGGGGAGCTTCAGTCGGCTTGGGGGTTGATTTGGATCCGGGTGTTCGTGAGAGGCCGTTGGTGAAGTGTGCGACAGGTACGGTGTGCGAAGGAGGAGGTGTGCGAGAATGTCCGACTCTGGGGTGTGTGAGGAAAAAGTGCGCGCCAAGGAGTGAGTGTGCTGTCGAGAGTGAGTCGGTCGTAGCGCGTGTGCGAGGGAGCTCATGGAAGCGCGTAGTGAGGAGTGTTACAGAGGATGTAACAAGAAAGTGTACACCTGTGGTGAGTGTTACGGAGGAAGTAACGGGAGAGTGTGCGCAAGAGTGTGCGCGAGAAAGGTGTGTAACGGACAGGTGCATGAGGAAAGAGTGCGCTGTCAAAAGTAAGGGTGAGTGCGCGACCAAGAGTGGTGGTGAGAGTAGTGAGAGTGACACGGAGCGTGAGTTGGTTGTGGCAGGTGAGAGAGGATGTACACCTGGAATGGAGGGATTCACACCTGGAATGGTAGAACGCGTATGGGAATGCACGCTGGAGTTGGTAGTGAGGCACGTGGTTGGGTGTGCGAGTGAGAGCACACCTGTGATTGTCACAGAGGAGGTGACCGAGAAGGGGGCGCAAAGAGGTGTGTTGGTGAGGTGTGCGAACGACGAGTGTGTGCAAAGGTGTTCGGTGGTCAGGTGTGTGACCAAGTCTGTGAGCGACAGAACGAGTGCAATAGCGAAGTACGCGGGGTGTACGGGCGGCGTTGGAGCACCGAGCTCGGTGAGGGTGAAAGGGGTAGCGTATGCGTGTGAGCATGCAGGTGAAGCATCGACGGTAACCGGGTTAGCGGTTAGAACGACGTTTAGCCGAAGCGGGCCCTCGGTGCGCGCCGAGCAGCTTCGCGTGCCGCGAGGACCAGCGGGGATCCGAACCACGGCAGTTTCGAAAGAACCGCCGTACGCGATCCATGCCGGGCCGCGCTTTGAACGGCCGCGTCCGTGCTCCACTAGGCGGAGCGGGCAGCCCGATAGGAAGGGTCGCCTTAGCTTCCCCTTTTTGTTGAGGCTTTCCGGCAGGTCGAGATCGGGCCATTGGATGGCTCCGTGCCAAGGTGGTGCGTGGGATCTCGGCCCTGGTAAGCGTCCTTCCCTTCACCGAGTATCGGACGCATCCAGCCGCCGGCACCAAACAACCCGCATTCATTGCTCGGCTTTACGAAGCCGAGCTTTGGAAGTGAATTGGCGCACCGAGAGGATCTAGTAAGTAGACGGGTGATGAGGTTAGTGTTTTGGACCCAAAATTAGAAAAAGGCAAAATTTGATGATTGGCAAAGGATTGGCAGTAATGATTGGCAGATGATGGGTAGTGATTGGCAAATTTTTGATTGGTTGAAATTTGGTGAGCAAAATTGATAGTAGAAGATACCCGATGTGATGGGATGGCCAATCCACCATCCCTCACAGCGGGGGCAAAGGAGCACTAGATTTATGGGGTTTGGCAGTGAAAACTAGCCCGGGAGGGTTTGGATAATGTGTAGGGACCTAGAAGATGACCTTAGGTAACGTTAAGGTTAGGTAGTGACAATGATACCTGTAGTGGGGACGCAGGTAGATTAGAGTGGATGATAATGACGTGGTATGTGCTTAGTTTAAAGGGAAGACGGGGAGCACTAAGTTAGCAGGGCAACAGGTAGTTCAGGTGATGCCGTGTGTGTGAGGATCGAAAGTGTATTGAGCAGGGTATGAGTAAATGATTGTGAGTTGTAGTGTGATTGCACAGGTGTGCAACTGGACAGGTGTATGGAGCAGTGTATGAGTGAGTGATAGTGATGAGGTGCTGACCAAATGGTCCAGGAAGGAAGGAGGGTGCAGGTGGCACCAGGTGTGATTGCACAGGTGTGCAACGACAGGTGTATGGAGAATGGTTGTGTGGAATAAATGGTATGGAATATATGGAGTATTGCAATGGATGGTCGTGGAGTGAGTATGGTGGAAACTATGGAGTGGAGTGGATGGTGCGAAGGTGTGAATGGGGGAAGGATGGACCCCCATCACGAATACCCGGGGAGGGTAGTGTTAGTGTTAGGTAGAGGGTATAGGTAAATTGTGGTTGGATATTGGCATCTGTGGTGCGGGTAGTTGCACAGGAGTGTAGTGATGGGTGCATTAGTGTTGTGGAAATGGCTGGGCGTGTAGCCTGTTAGTGTGTGTAGTTGGTTTGGGCACTCCACCACTGTGAGGATGTCGGCCAGGTGAGGCCGCAGGTGGGCTCTGGGAGCCGGTAGAGTTGTTGTGGATGGGGCCCGAGGATCCGGAGGACGGACCCGGGTAGCCCAGTGCCAGAGGGCACCGAGTGGGGTGACAGAGCCAGGAGGGGCCTTCCCCAGGTAGATAGGTTAGGTGAGGAGCTAGGTAAGCTTGGAGGCAACTACAGTGGTGGAGGTGTGCAGGTGGGTAGACCTGCTGGGAGAGCTACACGCCCCAGTCCTGAAATTGTGCAAGGGCACAGGGAGTTGCATCGGGGGAGTGAGATCCCAAATTGAGAAGCACCACAGTTTGGTCAATGGGAATTGGTTTTTAGAACCCATAGTGTAAGTTGGCCAATGGATTTGCAGGGAAAGACCCTGGGTAGTGTAAAGTGTGTTAATGTCATTTAGAGGATAGTTAGGATGAAAATCTCCTTGCACCATCTACATCCACTCACCTGGGATGACGTACCTCCACACCATGCCAGGTTGTTTTAATTATTTATGATGCAAATGTTTGGAATGTGAGACGCATCATGACGTGGGTGTGACATTGTGCTTTGTTGTTCCATCTCTTCCTCCTTATGAGGATTGATGACGAATTGGGTGATGGCAAATTTTGGTTAGAGGGAGTGAAGACGAATTTGGTATAGGGGAAGACGTGACAGTAGTGACGAATTTGTAAATGTGTAGATTTTTGTAAATATGGGGTAAGGGCAAGGGTAGTGTAGGTGACAGGGGGGGTGACGTACGGTAGGGATGAGCTTTCTCACTTTGCTCTCCGTACGCACTTCACCTTGCATTGCCTTATTGATGTGTACCCTTGTGACCTTACCCCTCGCTCATCTGTCTTCCCCCCTTTGTCTCCCACATGAGGACCTGTGCGCCACTGGGCGCCGAGGGGAGCGTGCGTGAGTCCGCCATTGTGCGCCCGGAACCTCCAGAACCAGCTGTCTGCATC